>NW_027197506.1:0-60269 GCF_038502225.1 Cherax quadricarinatus
TGTGGAAAATTTTTAATTTTCCGAAACTATAGCGCCTAATAGGTGTTTTATGTGCCGATAGGAGTCAAAATGTATTTGAAAATGGAGTAGAACCAAGAGTTCCCTTGGCGCATGCGCGGATGTGCGGGGGAGGGAGGCGCGGATTGTTTTGAATGGTGGTGAGGAAGCTGGGAAAACATGGAACCACGAAATTGACATTCACGGTGGCCTAAGGATTAATATAGGCCTCATTTCATAATAAGAAGTGTCGTAACTGTTCCTGGTGGAGAGTGAGGGAACGTGATTTACGGGACCACGGTAATAGAGCGGTAAAAGGTGATAAGAGTAGGACCGGGTGACTGACGCGTCACAATGGACTGTGTCCTGGGGAAAATTACCCTTGGTTTAATCATCACTCATCGGTCTCAGATCTTAATGGAGTGACCTCTAGTTTGTATAATAGTTATGAGACGTTAAATCGTCTTGTGAATAGTAATGTAATCAGTGATAATAACATTGAGTTAAGAAAAGCGGGATGTGAAATAGAGTCGCCCTGCTCCGAGTGAACACGTGACTCTCGTAACGAGGGGAAAGGGAGATTTATAGAATCACGACTTCTAACCGGGACGATCCGACGGATACCTCGTCCTGCTGGAATGAGAATCGTGTCGGTGTAGCAGGACATCGAAAATGAGATGGTGAATCAAGAAATGAGGAGTATCAATCACCCACAGTTAAGTAACCCTTCTAGTTATAGCAACCTTAGACTGGCCAGTGGTGGTATGTTATAATTAGATAGGTTACGAGTGATCCAGCTACATCAAGTGACCACCAGAGAACATCTGGTAAGTAGTGGGATTATGTACAAATGTTTTCCTTGACGGATGTATCCATGTGTATCCTACCCCCCCCCCCCTTCATTCAGTTAAACTAATATAATCTATACAGTCCACAATTAATTAGTAGCCCCGTACTTGTGGGTGCTATCCAATCCATACTGGTCTCGGATAGATATGGATAAGATTGTGAGGCCGAAGGAATCACTTGCCGCGACCAGGGGTGATTAAGTTTTCTCACATGTCTACCCGGGGTGACTACGGTAAACATACAGTTAAGCACCCTAGAAAATTTTCCATATCTGCCCGCTGGTCCTTCCTGAACCGGATGCAATCAGTGAAAAAATTAATTGAATTAATTACTTAATAATTAAGTGACTGATTGAAGGAAGTGGGTATAGGGTACACAAGTTTAATCGATCGTGTGGTGGATGATAATTAGCCCAATAAATTGCTAGCACATGGGTGGCTAGGATTTATACAAGAGTAAAGTGCAAGAATTACTCTTATAAAGCGTCTACTTAAGTAGTATAATGGGTGATTATTAATTCCCTAACCATGGCTGGGTCTGAGGAAGTTAGTGCGACTGGCAAGTCCATGGATGCCAAAGCAAAGAAAGCGTCACTACAAGCTCGGAAGGGTCATGTTACTAAATCATACAAGAAGTGTATGGAGTTAATGAAACAAGAAACGGTAAACCCTGATGAATTAAAGCTACACCTAGATGCCTTAGGAAATAGACATGAGTCATATAGATTGTGGTTTAAAGACTATGAAAAAGAGCTGCTAGAGAACTGTGCAGATGATGCTGAAAGGGAGCGACTGCTAGATCAACATTATGAAGTGGAGGACAACATTGTGTCCTGCAAAACTAAGGCTTTGGAGAAGATAAAGGGTGTAAACAATGTTGTTGGTCAACCTAGTAAGGAAAGTCAGAGGCATCTACCAAAACTCCCAGAATTATGTATGCCTGTGTTTAATCCGGGAGAACACTGGGAGGAGTTTTGGTCTATCTTCAAAGCAGTCGTACATGATAGGAGTGATCTTGCAAGTGTTACCAAATTATGCTATTTAAAGGGACAGGTAAGGGGAGATGCACATGTTCTCATACAAGCATTCCCAAATGTAGATGACTCCTATAGTGAGGCAGTTGACTTGTTGGAGGTCACTTACGGCAACTTGGAGCAAAGTAGGCTGGACCTAGTAGCTAATTTGGCTAATTTGAAGACTCCAGATCACAACCGCAACAGTTTACAGCAATTTAGGATCAAACTAGAAAGCACTCTTAAGACCTTGAGTAATAAATATGATCTGGAGGGAGCAGAGTGGTTGTTGAGTGCCTTGATTCAGAATAAATTGAACCACAAGACCATAGAGTGGTTATCTAACAGATATCACAAGGGTTACTTCAGGTTGGAAGAAATGAGAGTGGGACTGCAAGAGCTAATTGTCCAACTGCAGACCAGCCAACCCATTACCTCTAGGAATACCACGTCTACAGACCCCAGTGCACATGCCAAGTTCCACAAAGGGAAACCTTATCCTAATATCAATAATCCTAAGCCACCTACTACACGGGGTTACGTAGGCACGTATCAAGTGACAGGTGCCAGTTATAGTGGTTCTCCACCTCCAAGCAAGAGGAGGAAGTACCACAATAAGGGTAGCCCAGTTGATAAGAGGTCAGGCAAGGAAAGGAGAGATTGTATCTTCTGCAACGGTACTCATTTCTCTAAGAACTGTAATGCCTATAATTCATGGGATGTTAAAGTGGAAAGATTGGAAGAGCTTGCTAGATGTATCAGGTGTCTAGGAAATCATAATGTAAGGGATTGCCGTGCTAACTTGCACTATTGTTATCAGTGTAACAAGGGAAGACACCACATAGCTATGTGTAAGGGCAGATCTAACCGTAATGATGGTAACAATAGTACTGATAGTGATAATAACCCAGACACAACAGTAGCCCACGTAAAGATTGCAGCTAACGTCGGTAATGATGGCCTAGCTGAGGTAGCTTTGCCTGTGTTGGATGTGGCGATTAATGATAAACGGCGTAAATCCAAAACTGTAACAGCATTACTGGATCAGGGATCACAACGTACCTTCATAAAACGTAACTGCCTTAATGGGATGAAGGTACAAATGGGAGATCCTGCTATACTCAAGCTATCTGGCTTTCTCTCGAATAAGAAGGCCCAGTCATACAACACTGTTTATGTAACTGTCCGGCTGGGCAATGAGAGAAAACGTATTAATGCCGTAATTGTGGATAGGCTCCCAGAGAAAATATCTACAATAGGGCTTGGTAACGCTACTGAAAGGCTTTCGAGCAAGGTAGATTTGGCACCTTCGGGTATAAATAATGATTCGGTGGGGCCAATAGATATTTTGATAGGTAGTGACCATTATGCCACCTTTGTAAAGGGTATGACAAAGAAATGCGGAGTCACCCTTCTAAGGACCGCCGGAGGTCACGTGATGTATGGCAGGCTTCCTCGTACCGATAATGAATGACTGGAGGAATCCATAAATACAGTTACGGTGTGTCTTACTCATGAAGTATCACCCCAGTATAAATATACTTCAATAGAGGATGAAGTTGAACCTGTGTATAAATTATGGGAATTGGACAGCATAGGGATCAATGTAAATGAAGAAAGTCCAGATGATTCCTTTACTCAAGAACAATACGAGAAGGATGTTAAATTTGAATCTGGACAATACTGGGTGAGACTTCCGTGGAAGCTGAACCATCCAGACCTACCAACTAATTACCGGATGGCGTATGGACAATTAAAGGCTCAGCTCCACGAATTGAGCAAGACACCAGAACTGTTGACTGCTTACGATGATATAATTAATGAGCAGTTAAATAATAAATTCATAGAGGAGGTACCTCCCGAGCAAACCCAGATTTATGGTCACTATTTACCACACCACGGAGTGAAGAAGGATTCTAAGACCACTCCTCTGAGGATTGTGTTTAATTGTAGTGCCAGGAGTAATAAAAGTGTACCTAGTTTGAATGACTGTTTGATGACTGGTCCGTCGTTGACGGAAAAACTGGGAGACATACTACTAAACTTCAGGGTTAAGAATTATGCCTTTACAGCAGACATAAGTAAAGCTTTCCTGAGAGTGGGTCTGCAGGAGGCTGACCGGGATTGCACTAGGTTCTTATGGCCCGAGAATCCTAGTGACCCACTTAGTCCCCTGAAGACTTTTCGCTTCAGGAGTGTATTGTTTGGTGCTACCTCCAGTCCGTTCCTACTCCAGGCAACGATAAATGCACACCTTAAGCGTACGGGTGGTCCACTGAGTGGAGTAATGGGTAAACAATTTTATGTGGACAATTTCCTGGGGGTGACGTCTACTGAAGAGGAACTAATGAGCATATACGCAGGGGCTAATGAAATAATGCAAGGTGCAAATATGCCCCTGAGGGAATGGAACAGTAATTCGTCCAGCTTAAGAGCTCAAATAAATAAAGACAACCCTGGAGTTGAAGTGTCCAAATATTCTAATGTGCTGGGACTGACTTGGGACACAGAGGGAGACTTGTTATCGTTAAAGTCTAATGACTACAGCATGCCCAATAAATTAACCAAGAGAGTCTTGCTTGCAGAAGTTTCAAAATGCTTCGATCCACTAGGCTTAGTGTCCCCACTTACCATAAGAGGAAAATTGTTGATACAAGAAGCATGGAAGCTTAAGTGTGCTTGGGATGAAACCCTACCTGAGGAATTTGTTGAAAGGTGGGAAGAACTAATAGGGGAATATGTAAAATTACCAATGTTGAAGTTCCCCCGTAATGTGGCCAGTCAAGAGGGAGAAAATGTACTCCACATTTTTTGCGATGCTTCGAAATTAGCATATGGAGCAGTCGCTTACCTTCAATGTAATAGTGCCATTTCTCTTGTTATGTCTAAGGCTAAGGTGGCTCCAATCAAATCACGCACCTTACCTCAGTTGGAATTAACGGCCATTTATGTAGGTGTCAAATTAGCCAATTATATAAGAAATAAATTGCGAGAGATAAATATCAGCGACACCGTAATTTGGTCTGATAACGAGGTATCCTTACAATGGATTCGTAATGGTAACAGTAAGATTGTGTATGTACAAAACAGAGTCGCTGAAATCCATCAAATGCAGGAGAAACATAACAGTTTGGGTCAGCATATGTTAACCTTTAATCACATTCCTGGTGACGAGAACCCAGCTGACTTCTTGTCTCGAGGCTTGACTTATGGAAAATTTGTGAGTGCTTTATCGTGGTTTAAAGGGCCAAGTTGGCTGGTGGACAAAATTAACTGGCCGGTGCAAAAGGCACATATTGCTCCTGTCGAAATTACGGTGAGCACCGCTCCGGTCAGTAGTCCCTCCTTAGCCATTGATATGAACAGGTATTCTTCCTTACCTAAGCTGATTAGTGTGACCAGGTTAGTGTTTAAATTTATAAGTAAGATGAATATCTCACATAATTTTCCCCATCCCCTGAAATACTGGCTACAGAGGGTACAAGAAGAAACCTACAGGGATGAGATTAAATTCATGATGGACGGAAAAATTGTGAAAGGCTCAATAATAGAAAAGCTGGGGCTGTATTTAGAGGATGATGTAATTAGATGCAGAGGCAGGTTACAGAATGCTGAATTGGGGGAATATGCTAAGCACCCTATCTTGCTGCCCAAAACTCATCACCTGACAACCTTGATTGTCTTTAATGCCCATAATAACGTGATGCACGGTGGGGTACAGGATACCTTAAACTGTATTCGGGAAACCTTCTGGATTCCACAAGGACGGCAAAGTGTAAAGGGGGTTATCAAGTCGTGTGTAATATGTCGCCGGGTGGATGCCAGAACCTACATGTACCCAGGTCCTCCACCATTGCCCAAGGAACGCGTGCAGTTGGTAAAACCATTTGATGTGACCGGAGTGGACTATAGTGGGCCAATCATTTTGACAGGTACTTCAGATGGTGTCCCCTTGAAGGTGTATGTATGTCTATTTACTTGTACAGCTACTAGGGCTGTTCATCTAGAAGTGGCTCAGGACTTGTCTACAGAACAGTTCATACAGCTGTTCCGGAAATTTGCAGCTAGACGATCCTGTCCAAGATTGATGATCTCAGATAATGCCACCAATTTTGTAGCGGGTGCTCAACACTTGATGAAATTAAATAAGAGTGATGATGTACAGTCTTTGTTGACCCAGCGAGGGTGTGTCTGGAAATTTATTACTCCCAGAGCCCCCTGGCAGGGAGGACTGTACGAAAGAATGATAGGTACAGTGAAAAGATGTCTTCGTAAGGTGCTACACAGGAAGAGAATTGATTTGGAGGAGTTCCGGGCAGTGTTGGTGGAGGCAGAAAATCGAGTGAACAATCGCCCTCTGTCATACATGAGCGACACTCCTGACGCGGAGATACTGACTCCCTCTCACCTAATATGTGGACAAAGGTTAGAAGCTGCGCCTATCTATAGAGATAATCCCGAGGGAAGTGATGAGGATTATAATAACGTGACTGTGTTGAGTGACAAGTTCAAAATGTTAAATAAGGTAATTATTCATTGGTCTGATGTGTGGCGTAAAGAATATCTTCTTACGCTACGTGAACACTTTTATGGTGCGCCAGAGGCAGTAAACCGACAGAACATTCAACCAGGTGACATTGTGTTAATTGATACTGAACAACATCGAACACTGTGGCCTCTGGGCAAGGTAGTTACATTATACCCAGATGCACAAGGTGTTGTCAGAAACGTCAAAGTGTTGTGTCGTGGTCAAGAAAGTTTGCGTACCATTAATAAATTAATTCCCTTGGAATTAAATGGTGTTCAATCCAGTGCAGATGGAAACCTAAGGGACAGTGACACGAGTGATATTGAAGACACTGACCGGGTAATGCAAGAAGAAACCGTAGTAAGACCCACTAGGAAAACAGCAGCGCAATCTAGAGAGGGCTGGAACCGTCTCCTGGAGGAAGACGCAATTTAAGTCGTCTAACAACGACTTCCGCCCGGCCGCAGTGTGGAAAATTTTTAATTTTCCGAAACTATAGCGCCTAATAGGTGTTTTATGGGCCGATAGGAGTCAAAATGTATTTGAAAATGGAGTAGAACCAAGAGTTCCCTTGGCGCATGCGCGGATGTGCGGGGGAGGGAGGCGCGTATTGTTTTGAATGGTGGTGAGGAAGCTGAGAAAACATGGAACCACGAAATTGACGTTCACGGTGGCCTAAGGATTAATATAGGCCTCATTTCATAATAAGAAGTGTCGTAACTGTTCCTGGTAGAGAGTGAGGGAACGGGATTTACGGGACCACAGTAATAGAGTGGTAAAAGGTGATTACGGGTAGGACCGCGGGCGACTGACGCGTCACAATGGACTGTGTCCTGGGGAAAATTACCCTTGGATTAATCATCACTCATCGGTCTCAGATCTTAATGGAGTGACCTCTAGTTTGTATAATAGTTATGAGACGTTAAATCGTCTTGTGAATTGTAATGTAATTAATGATAATAACGCTAAGTTAAGAAAATATGTGAAGTGAAATAAGTCGTTTGCTCCGAGTGAACACGCTAGACCTCGTTGTTAACGAGACGAGGAAAGGGAAACTCCTTGAGTCACAACGTCTAAAGCAGGACAAACCAGCGGATACCTCGTCCTGCTGGAATGAGAATCGTGTCGGTGTAGCAGGACATCGAAAATGAGATGGTGAATCAAGAAATGAGGAGTATCAATCACCCACAGTTAAGTAACCCTTCTAGTTATAGCAACCTTAGACTGGCCAGTGGTGGTATGTTATAATTAGATAGGTTACGAGTGATCCAGCTACATCAAGTGACCACCAGAGAACATCTGGTAAGTAGTGGGATTATGTACAAATGTTTTCCTTGACGGATGTATCCATGTGTGTCCTACCCCCCCCCCCCCTTCATTCAGTTAAACTAATATAATCTATACAGTCCACAATTAATTAGTAGCCCCGTACTTGTGGGTGCTATCCAATCCATACTGGTCTCGGATAGATATGGATAAGATTGTGAGGCCGAAGGAATCACTTGCCGCGACCAGGGGTGATTAAGTTTTCTCACATGTCTACCCGGGGTGACTACGGTAAACATACAGTTAAGCACCCTAGAAAATTTTCCATACTAAATAAATATTAACAAATATTACTAAATATTAATACAGCCTCTTCCACCGGCTGAGCACATTATATAAAGTAAGAGACTAAACCATACTGTCCCATTACAAACTTTTAACGAGGCATTACAAATTTATGGAAGTCATTATCGTTCCATCTAGCAGCAACTGGATGAGCACATTATATAATGCTAAAATAAAGACAGTACACTCGCTAAAAACCCTCAACACTAAACACAAACATAATTTAAAAAACCTCTCATTGCGATACAATTATCGCACATGAAATATGCCCAATAAAGGCTATAAACGCCCACTCTACATAAGCCCTAAAGCTCTTCACGGTCTTAAAACTATAATCTTGACACCATTCACACTTAATACATGAAGAAGGTCATGACGACCCTGACACATCAAACACAGAATTCTCCATTCAGGTACTACGTAATTACTTGATATCACCTTTGGTTTCTGTGCCCACTTGCATGCTACATACACGTATGCCACTCATCTACACCTTCATATACCCACATACACCTTACTCACACCCCTCCCCAGGAGGCGACCCCGCTGTGTCCCCCTGAAAACCCCCTTCCCGTATGTAATCCCCAACCCCCCCCTTACTCACTCAGCCCCAGTCGTAGATTGATGAGAAAACCTAACGTTAACATTCTATACCCTTCCGAAAAATCCTTCTCCCACCTCCTCCCATACAGTTCTCTATTACGACACATCGTACGATAAACCGTTACCGCTAGTACCCGCCTCCGCACCTCACAATTCCCCCTCCCCCTCATCACCCACGATATATATATATAATCCACTATTATATAATCCAAAGCTCTTATAACACTCTCATCGAACCCTCCCACATCTAGGCTTAGTGCACGCAGAACCGACACCCCTCTGCCCCCCACCCCCTGTACTACCCTACTTAACCAATACCTAACACCCTCCAGTTCCCCACAAAAGTATACTGCATGGAACGCCGTCTCATCCTCCCCACAGATTCCACACCTTCCGCCCACAATTACCCCTCTGTTTCTTAAAACCTCCCCCGACAGTAGTATGCCATGCAAAAAACGATACATTACCTCCCTTACCCTAGGCTTTAACTTCAACCTGCTAAACCTATACCAAATACTCGTCCATGCGTACATGGGGAACAAACCCTCAACTGGTACAACAATCCTGTCTGCAAGCAGCTTACACAAAACCCCTACTCGAATTTTCCTGGGTTCTCTAACCAACATCAAAGCCCTCAAAATAGTTTCACATTCCCTCAACTCCACACCACCATACAACTTACCCAACCTATCATGTACTTTTCCCAGCTGCCCTCCACTCACACCTTCGCGCAAAACCTCCCATTTAAGAAACACACATTTAATCCTCCTCCTCAGATCCATCAACCCCAACCCACCCTGGCGCACAGGTAACATTACAACCTCTCTCCTCAGCCAATCGCACCTTGAACCCCACAAAAAGTTAAACACTCGTCTCAGAATTCCCACAATCGCCGTCCCTGTTAATGGGAACACGGCTGCTACGTGCCAAACCTTACTATACAATAATACATTTATAACAATCACTCGTTGCACGAGAGTCAGATGATGAGGTCGCAATGCACCCAGACGCCCCTGAATCCTTTCCATTAATCTATTTGAGTTTTCCTCCCGAGCAGCTTCCAAATCACCCTTATAGGTGATACCACAAATTTTTAAAGACACCGTTTGTTTTCTCACAATGTTACATCTCCCCCCCCCTCCACCCAATCACCCAACCCCATGATCATTGACTTTTCTCTATTTACCTGCATCCCTGTTGCATTTCCGAACTGTTGCACAACAGCATCCAAAACACCCAACGTCATCCCCTCCCGAACCAGGACTGTTGTATCGTCTACGTATCCTATTATTCCCGGCCACACTTTCCCTACCCCACCCCCCCCTACCTCCACTCGTGTCACATACACAACGTTCAACCATTCTATAGAAGGGGTCCTGAATGCACGCAAACAACATTTGTGACATGGGACACCCCTGCCTAAGTCCCCTACCCATTACAATCCCCTCCCCCAAGCATCCATTAATCTGTACCCTCATCTTGGCACCATTGTACAACGTGGTTACCCAATTAACTATTTCATCCCCATAACCCTGCCTCCTAAGTATAGCTCCCAATGCTCCTCGTTCCACCCTGTCATAGGCCCCCTGCCAGTCTAAAGCCAACAACGCCGCCCTCCCTCCCCCCCCTTTTGACTCCACAAAACTTCGCAGTATTCCATGACCCTCAATCATCGACCTTCCAGGCAAACCATACTGCGTTTTCGAAACCACTCTCCCTACCACACATTTGAACCTATTACCCAAGACTTTAGCGAACAACTTATAATCAGCACATAACAGGGATATGGCACGGTACTCCTTGAGGGTGTGCTGCCCCTTACCCTTCTGGACCAACACTACAACTGCTGTTGCTTGCTTGTCCCCCATCACACCCTTCTCCTTCATCTGATTAAATAACCTACCCATGAAACCCCTTATCACCTCCCAATGTTGGAGATAAAATTCAGCCGGGAGACCGTCTATTCCCGGTGCTTTGCCTTTCCTCATTCCCCTTAAAGCCAACTCTATTTCCTCCTCTGTTATTACCCCCCCTAAAGCCTTTCTATCACTATTCCCTAAATTACACGTCACATACTCACACACCTTCTCTAAATCCACATTTCCCACCTTCCCACTTGTCCAATACCCTTCATACCATTTATCCGCATACACACACATTCCTTTTGTAGTTAGTATCTCCTGACCCATTCTATAACCCCCCGCCATCTCGTGTACCTCTAACCTCGGAATAGCTGTAACCTGCTGTCTTTGTTTTTGACGTCGCAACACACACGCCGATGGTTTGTCACCCCAAAGCACCTCCTCTACCCCTGCCTGCACCCTTACCGCTTGAAACCTCTCATTTTGTAACTCCCTCAGTCTCCCCTTGACCTCGACAATTTCATCCATAGGATAGTTGCCCCCCACAGCCCCCTTCTCATAACAGCCCCTTAACCTGTCCTCCAGATAATTTGAAAGCCCATATTTAAAATCATTTATACGTTTGCCCACCCCCACATAATATTTCCTAATCCTTTCCTTGGCAACACAATCCCACCATTGTACGACATCTTCCACTCCCTGTGCCTCCTCACTAAGCTCCTTCCATAGGACAGAAAATCCCTCTAACCCCTCCTCATCACTCAATGCACTTATATTTAATTTCCAGTAACTCCTGTATATTTCTGCAAGCGCCTCCCACCCAACCTCCACCAACACTGCTCTATGATCTGACCATGCAACTTCAACAGTTTTGAAAGCTCTCACTACAACCCCATGAGAAAGATACACTCTATCTAACCTCGCTGCATACCCTCTCCTAACAAATGTATGCTCTGTCTCCCACGCCCCCCCCCTCGAATGCGTCTCTTAACCTAATATCCCTCAATAAATCTTGTAGGGCCACCGACACATAACCTGCCCCTTTTGGTTCCACATCAGCCCTCCTAATGACGCAGTTCCAATCACCTCCTACTATTGCCACCTCCGGTAATGCACGGAAAAAAAACACAAGGTCCTCGCACACAAACTCCTGCTTCACCTGTACATTATTCTCTGCAGGCGCATATACACTAATAAAAGCCACACGTTTTCCCATCCACAAACCATCTACGCGCAACACCCTTCCCCCTCCCCCCCCTCACTTCTCTGCAAAACAAACGGGCTCGCCTCCCTAATTAAGATACCCACCCCCCCTTTCAAACGGGCAGATGGCAGGGTTACCACCTGAAACCCCTCCATCTCCAACACCCTACCCTCCTTAAAATTGTGCTCCTGTAGGAACACAACATCCACTCTAAATTTATTCAGAAACTCTCGAAACCATTCTCTCTTTACACTATTACACAAACCATTAACGTTTACTGTCATACACCGGAGGCCTATTAAAGTTTCCACCCCTGCCTCCTCTCTTCACTCTTCCGATGGCCACCAGAACGTGTGGGACCACTTGTCACCTGCACACTTCCCTCTCTCCCCCCCCCTTCTTTCGGTGCCTCCTGTCATGGCCACCACTACCTTCACCTTCTGCCCATATTTGCTTCCCAGTCCTCTGCGCTGGCGTTAGGACATCATCTGAATCCGATGCAGCGGCTCTCTTTCTTGTGACAGGCGCATCCTCCATGGCTTGGTCTGGGGATGCCTCACAATGTACCTCTACCTCCACTGTACACAGTGACAAAGATCTCGGTGACACCTCAGTCACGCTGTCACTCCCTTCGTCCGAATAGTTCTGTTGTTGATGCCCCACAGCCTTCACCTCATCTTCTACTACCCTGCCAGGAGCAGCCACCTCCTCAGGCGGTAACAAGGACTTCAGAACCTCGGCTAATTCCTCCTCAAGTTCCAACACTTCCTCCTGTACTTTTTGCTCAACTCGATCCACTGGAAGTGTGTCTGGACCAGGTAACTGGTCAAGGGCCTCACCCTCTCCCCCAGCCTTATACGCCTCATCCACTATCTCGCTCCATAGACGACCACGCCCTCCTTCACGTCGTTGATCAACACCTGCTTCCCCTGGTGTAGAAGCGGATGTCTCCGCCTCTGGGCCAGGAGCTCGTTGCCGCTTCCCACACTCCGCCGCTATGTGATCATATTCCCCACATAGTCGGCAGGTACGCCTTTGCCCTGCGTATGACACCATGACCTGTGTCCTGAATTCCTTTAGGTACACATAAGACGGTATGGGGTGTCGCAATGACATTTTTAGGTTAAAAGTGCCCTCCGGCATACCTGTGTAGGCACCCGACACCCACTTACCATGCTGGGCCAAATGAACAGTTCCGTATTCCTCAAATACTTTTCTGATATCTGTCTCATCCGCCTCAAAGGGGACATTACGCAATTTAATCCATGTATAATGTCTGGATACATCGATCATCCTCACATGCACAGCTGGTGTTGCATGAAGACTTACGTCCTGAAAACGGTTGACCAACGACTCGTAAACCGTTGCTGAGAGCAGTTTCACAAAAAATCTACGTGCTCCGTTCAATGCTACACCGTACAACTCTCCATCCTGAATGCCATACGTGTCTCTGATGATTTTAGGTAGTAATACCTGGGCTGAGGCTGGCGTTATTGCCCCACTGAGAAGTTCAACACCGACAGTGTTAATCCTGCGTCTGTAACTGCACGCCATGTTGACTAATAGTAGTTCTCCTGGTCTGACGACAGAGGCGCGACAAGCACCACCTCACACTACTGCTGTCAGGGAACTGAAGAGCGTTTGCGCAGGAGGTCTGCACGGCCCAATAGCGATGCAGACAATTGATTGGAGGGAGTCAGGGGGCAACAGCGGGCTCGCCTCCCTGGGGGGGGGGGTCGTGAGAGTGTTGTGAATGTGGGTTTGGAATGGTTTCCTGGTTTTCATTGGGACTTTATGGCATCCAAGTGTGGATGTAGAGATCAAGGTCTCGTTATGGTAGATATAACACTTTTCAGAATGTAGGTATAATATAGTAGATTTTTTATGTATAATTATGATGTGTATCTGTCTTGTAATAACATGATTCTTGAGAATTTTTTTTTTTTTTTTTATATTTTATTTATAACATACAATACATTAACAAAAGCATACAGTATGAGAGCATCGACAGACAATATAAATTCATCAATTTCTATACACTGCAATATGCAGTAATATGTCATGCAGCTGATAGGTGAATACTGCCATATACATAATTCTTTACTACAAAATATAACTATTCAAGTAATACAAAATAAAGAATCCTCTGACTCCTTCCCAACTGCTAATTTCAATATCCACACAAGCAGTATAACCCCCCTCCCTATTTACCCCAGCTCACCAAAATGTACAGCATTTCACCGTTGTTTATGTAACTTATAAACTAAATTAAACTTAAGAACATATTAAATTGAAAACAATAACAACTCTACAGTAGTAAAAACGCCTGTCCTAATATTATTTATATATACATATGTATATATATACATTAGAAACTGACTTAGTTTACAATGGGAGTCAAATCCTAACTTTATTGCTGTCCCATGCAGCATTCTCAGACTTGTACTCTTATACGCTACTACGATAGCCTTCAGCAGAAGGCATTAATTAACAATATTAAATAGCTACTAAGAATGCATGAACTCAGCACTCCCATGCACACCCCAATTACACACAATCGTTCTCTCTTGCACTTATCACTCACCCACGCACATGCACACCAAACCAACATCTTTCGTTTGGCAAGCCCGTTTGGTACCCCCCCGTTTTTTTTATCTAATGCTTTACACAACAATCTAAACCCACTTCCCCCCCCCGTCACAACTCTAGCAACTCCCCAACAGTTATGGACCTGTAACCCTCAGTGAAAGCTCCCTCCCATCTCCTCCCATAAATTCCCCGATTCCTATTCATTGTCCTACAAAAAATCCTCGCTAAAACTCGTTTCCTCGTCTCCCCATTATCCACCCCTCTCATTCCCCACGATATGTACACGAAATCCACCACGATATAAGCTACTCCCCGTGCCACATTCTCCCCCACCCCCCCTATATCAAGACTCAGCGCTCTCAACACTGACACCCCAGTTCCTCCTATCCTCCTGACCACTTTCCCCAGCCATTCCCTCACACTCCCCAAATAATCGCAAAAGTATACCACGTGATAGGCTGTTTCCAACTCCCCACATAACCCACACCAACCCTCCTCTACCACACGTCTGTTTCTGAGGACTGATCCAGTAGGCAGAATCCCATGTAAAAATTTGAACATGATCTCTCGCACCCTGGGCCCTAACTTTAGTTTACCGAACAGACTCCATATAGCTCCCCATGCATACATCGGGAACAGCCCCTCAACTGGGGCCGTCTCCTCTACCCTCAATATTCGATATAAATCCCTCACCTTTAATTTGTCTGGCTCGCGCGCCCACAAAAGTGCCCTCAACAAAATCTCACACTCCCTCCATTCCCCACCCACATACATTCCCCTCAAAATATCATGTAACCTTTGCATGCATGTCCCCCTCTGTCCCCCTAATCTTTTCCACTCCCACCCGACAAAAATGCATTTCACCCTCCTTCCCAGGTCCAACAGACCTAAACCTCCCTTCCTCACCGGCAAAGTCACCACCTCCCTCTTCATCCATTCACATCCTGAGCCCCATAAGAACCTAAAAACACTTCTAAGGATACGAGTAATCTCAGCCCTCAGCAATGGAAAAACTGCTGCTACATACCATACCTTACTGTACAGCAATACGTTAATAACAATCGCCCGTTGCAACAATGTCAAGTGATAAGGCCGCAACATCCCCAACCGATGTTCCACGCGTTCCACCATTCTCAACGAATTCGCCTCCCTAGCCTCCCGTATGGTCGCTCTATACGAAATACCACATATTAATAACTGCCCTTCCTGCCTTCTCACCACATCACAGTCCCAATCAACTCTGTCTCTCCACTCCCCTAGCCCCATGATCTTTGTTTTCTCAACGTTTACCGTCATGCCTGTCGCCCCTCCAAACATGCCAACCACCCCTCCCAACTCTCCCAATCTTGTTCCCTTCCGGACTAGGAGTGTCGTGTCATCCACGTAACCTACCACATGATGCCTAATCAAGCCCTCCCTCGACCCCTCCCCACCACACACTCTGGTCTCAACCAACCTATAAAATGGATCTTGCACACATGCAAATAATAACTGTGATAGCGGGCAACCCTGCCTCAAGCCCCTATCCATGTTCACCACACCTCCCACACGTCCATTGATCTGAATTCTCGCTTTTGCCCCTTTATACAACGTTTCAACCCACCCCACAATCTCATCCCCAAAACCTTGTTTGTTAAGGATCTGTCTTAAACCCTCCCTTTCCACCTGATCATAAGCACCCTGCCAATCAATCGCCACCATACCCCCTCCTTCCTGCGTCCCCTCAAAACTCTCAACAAACCCCTTTAGAATTCCGTGCCCCATGACCATCGACCGTCCTGGCAACCCTAGTTGACCTTTTGAAACTACACGTCCCACTACACATTTTAACCTATTCCCCAAAATCTTCGCAAACAATTTATAGTCCGCACACATGAGAGTAATCGCCCTGTAATCCTTAAGTGTACTCTGCCCCTTACCCTTGGGCACAAGCACTACGACCCCTGTACTTTGCTGCTCGCCCAATTCTCCCCCATCTTTCATTCTATTGAACAGCGTTACTAAAAAACCCCTTAACAGATCCCAATGTTTTAAGTAAAATTCACTTGGTAGTCCATCAATACCTGGTGCTTTGCCTCTGCACATGTCTACAAGCGCTCTCCATATCTCCCCCTCTTCAATCTCACCACCCAAAGCTTCCCTGTCCTTACTCCCCAGAGCTACGGGCTCTACAGCACACACCCCATCAAGATCCTCCCTATTAACTCCTTTACTTTTCCAATAATGCCCATACCACGCATCCGCGAACATACTCATCACCTCCGTTGTTTTTAACACCTGCCCCTCCCTAAACCCTTTCACCTCAGTGTGCACTTCCAAATCTCCTATTGTGGTCGCTGTCCTCCTCTGCTGTTGTCTCCTCAACACACATGCCGATGGCTTGTCCCCCCAAAGCACTTCCTCCACACCCGCCTGCACCCGCACTGCATGAAATCTCTCCTCCTGCACTTCTCTTATCCTGCTCTTCAGATCATCTATTGCCTCTGTTTGGAATACCCCTCCCACTACTCCTTGTTCATGATAGTATCCTATTCTACTTTCCAAATAATTTGTTAATCCATACTTCAGTCGATTTATCCGCTTCCCCTCACCCACGTAAAACCTACGAATCCTCTCCTTGGCCACACTGTCCCACCAACGTACAACATTATCAACCCTTTTTGCCTCCTCACTTAGCTTCCTCCACAGCGAAGCAAACCCCTCCTCCACTTCCTCATCCTCAAGGAGTCGCGTGTTTAATTTCCAGTAGCTTTCAAACCGTTTCACTAACGAGTCCCATGCTACCCCCACCACCACTGCCCTGTGATCTGAATAAATTGCTTCTATAGTGTTAAAAGACTCCACTGAAACCCCTTGCGTTATATAGATCCTATCCAGTCTAGCTGCGTATTCCCTCCTTACATACGTATGTTGCACTTCACCTATTCCACCCCAAAATGCATCTCGTACCCCAATATCTCTACACAGGTCTCGCAACACGTTTGAAAAATATCCCGCCCCCGCTGGCATCACATCAAATCTCCGTATTATACAATTCCAATCTCCCCCAATCAATGCAACCCTGGGCAGTGCTCTCAAGAAATACACCAGATCATCCCTTACAAATGCCGATTTTACCCTCGCATCGTTCTCCGCCGGAGCATACACTCCAACAAAGGACACGCGTTCACGCATCCACCACCCGTCCACTCTCATTATTCTTCCCTCACCCCCCCCCCTCAAACCTTTGCAAAACAAACGGGCTTGCCTCACGAATTAAAACACCTACTCCACCTTTTAAACGTGTCGTTGGAGTTACAAAAGCCCTATATCCATCCACCTCCAGCAATTTTCCTATTTTCAAGTTATGCTCTTGTATAAAGGCAACATCTACCTTGTAACGATACAGCAGTCCTCGCAACCATACACACTTACCACTCTTACATAAACCATTAACATTAATTGTCATACACCTTAGGCCTGCTTACGTTTTCCACCCACTTTTCCCCACCACATTTTTCCGCTGTCCAGTGACCTCATACACACCGTCCTTGACACTCACCCCATCCCCTCCACTCCTAACCCCTTGCTGGCGTTTCTTTTTCTCTGTGCCTCTACACACACCTTCAATCCCCGCCTTTTTCCCTGGTCTTTGTGCTGGAGTGAGGACGTCATCCGAGTCAGACGTGACAGCTGCCCGCTTCCTCGACACTTCCTCTTCCGCCATGCTAGTCTCCTGACCTTCCTCATTGTGCACCTCCACCTCTATCACCTCATTCCCCTTCTCACTACTTGGCCAAGCCGACATTACATTCCTTTCTTCAGACCCACATGCTTCCCCTTGTCCCTGTACCTGGTCTCCCGTCGTTACCTCTGTCAAGGCTTCCTCCGATTTAGGGAACATCTCCTGCAAAACTGTCTCAAGCACGACGCCAATTTCTACGTCATTTGGTACGTCCTTGTCCGCCTCGTGGATCACATCCTCAGCAGACGCACTCAATTGCTGCACTGCACCCTCATGCTCCACCTCACGTTGCATTTCCTCCACTTCCTCACTCCACAACCGACCACGCCTACGTCCATCCTGGCGGTTCTGATCTGTCACTGTAGGTCCTCGCCTCGTAATGTCACTTCTTGGTATTCCCTGGCCAGTCCTCCGCCGCACACATTCAGCCGCTATGTGATCATAACCATCACACAGTCTACAAGTTCTACGTTGGCCAGCGTAAGTTACGAGTATTTGTGTCCTAAATTCATCTTAGAACACATACGAAGGTATAGGTTGCCTCAGAGTCATCTTTAGGTTAAAACTACCTTCCGGATAACCCACATAAGCCCCTGCCGTCCACTTGCCTTGTTGAGCTACGTGTACAGTTCCAAACTTCCCGAACACACTACGTAGGTCAGCTTCATTTGCCTCGAAAGGCACATTACGTAACTTTACATACGTAAATTGACTCGAAACATCGACCATCTTTACCAGGATGCCCTCGTTAACCTCGATAGCAACATCCTGATATTGAGCAAGTAGATCCTCATACACGTGTGATGACAGCAGTTTCACGAACATTCGGTAGTTTCCATTTAAGGCTACACCGTAAAGGTCGCAATCCTCAATCCCATATGTCTCTCGAATAATCAGAGGCAACAACGTCAACGCCGAATCTTGATTAATTGTACCTCTCAGTAATTCTATGCCGACAGTGTTAATTCTGCGTCGCACCCCAACCACCATTGTGACAGCCTGGCTAGCACTTGCGCCTGTCAGAGAGGAGTAGCAAAACGTCCACCCTCACCGGCAGCTGGGCGAGGAATGATTCTTGAGAAATAAGTTATTTGCGACATGAAGTGTGTTTTAGTTTGTATTTATGTTACGTGCTGGGTTTTTGCACGATGAGATATACTTATATACTGTTTGGCATTGTGCATACAGTGCATCTGATTAATGTGATTTTGTTGCAAATTTTTGTGTGTATGTGTGGGTGTGTGTGTGGATGTGGGTGTGGGTGTGTGGGTGTGTATGTGTATATATATAAATATCACTTTCTATTGTATTGAGCCTTTGTCATGGGTCAGACGTTATGTAATAATTTATATATGCATGATTGATTCTTTTTAAAGTTTATAATTATGGTCTGTACCCTGATACCGGTTTGGTGTTCATGCAAGTTCTTGATGTTAAGTTTTAGTCTGTATGGTATACAGACATATCTAGACAGTTTAGTGACGTAGTCCATTTGTCTGAAATTTGTATATGGGTTTATTGTAACAGTATAGAGCTTCAGTTATTGTGTTCTAAGCTGTATTCTTTGTCTGTTTATTTGTATGTTGGGATATGTTCGGCTGTATTGTTAGGGATAAGTATGTAGATTTTCTAGTTAGATTATGATGTTAGGTTTTGGTTTTTAGATTAATGTGAAGGAGGGGTTTTAACTGATATAACTTCTTTGTATATTTTATGTTCAAGTGTATTGAACCTTTGTCAGATGTCATTTATATGTACAATTTATATATATGCAAGGTTTTGTATGTCAATTCACGAACCTGTGACATGTAATTTTGTTTTTAGTTATGTTCTTGATGTAAGTTGTTGTTGTAACATCTTGCGAGCATGTAGGTACAATCCGTTTGTCAGTTAATTTGATTAGGTTCCTTACTGTTTCTTTATTTTTATGTTAAACTGTATTGGTTTTAAATAAAATATAAAAAAAAAAAAAAAAAAAAAAAAAAATTACCAACATGCCAAAGACCAATTAAAGGACATGTTTGGCAACACTGAGGAGATAAAGGTAGCTATACTTTATTGGTTGTTGGATCTAGAGGCTTGTTGCCATGACCATCAGAGCCTAGAGAAGTTCCAAATCGAAGTTATGAGTTTGACAAATAGTCTTAAAGATTTACATGATTGGGGTACGTCAGAATGGTTCATCAGTCAGGTGATTCAAAGGAAACTGGCTGGCACTACAGTGCATGAGTTACACTTAAAATATCGGATGAACAGGATCACGATACAACAAATTGTTGAGAGGTTGGGAGATCTCATTTCTCATTTGAGTATAGGTGTGAGTGAAGAGTCACCACCATCACCACATAAAAACACAGTCATTCAAAGATCTCAAGAGATCAGTCTAAAGCTCATACGACTAACATTGGAGTTTACTATGGTAAAGAGGTGTCTGTGGCATGCAAAGAGAATGTAACCTTTATTCGGCTCATGTACACACCCTCATTTACAGGCTATCTCCCCCAACCAGCGAACCAGGTGACTAAGAGTTGACGATGGGGCCCCGTTGTTCAACTAGTGACCAGGTTCCAGCCAATAATAAGATGGTTTTGGCAATCGCAGAGGTTATGTGGGTACCACTCTCCTGTCTGCCCTTGTCATTCCCATTCTAGAGCTGATTGAAGCACGGTCTGCTTTCTTGTGGCTTCTATTCTGCCTTGCTTACCTTGGAGTGCACTATACTTATCACTGTACATAGTGTACGTATTGCTGGTGAGGGATAATATAAGTCAAAATTTTTCTGCTGTGTTTATTTTGCTCCCTTTATACCCAGGAAAACAGGCCATTTGGACTCCTGGGTTGTAATATGGGTAGCCTGTCCGAGAGCTGGAGCTGGACTTAGAGAAACGGTTGTGCTTAGGGTGAAGCTCATAGCAGGAACATTGTGCAGCTTGCTGTCTGGCATTGCATTAGCTTTGCCAACGCTTTACAAATTTTGCGTGTCAGTTGCTTTATGGTCAGCCTTGCTATTGTGTGATCGTTCAACAGCTCGCTACTAGCTTGTTCGGTGTGCTCGCTTCGCTACGGTCAATCTTGTAGAACAGTATGTAGCTTGCTCTCTGGCATTGCTTTACAAATTTTGCGTGTCAGTTGCAGTCAACTTTGCTATTGCGTGTCCACCTTGTATGCGTATTCTGCAATCGTATTGTGCATAGCTAAGCATGTTCTGCAAATTAACGTGTTACATTGGGGTATTCTGCAATCGTACTGTGCATAGCGAATAACTTTTGCCACCTAGACGAGTCAGACATCTGGTGTTGGCATATACTTTGTATAACCTACCTAAATTGTCCCTATAGCGTTGTTGGCAAATTGCTCGTTCCATTGGCATTAAATATAAACGCACGCTCACAGCTGCGCAACTGCATTCACTGATTGCTGACAAACTTCGGGAAGAAGAGATGGCACATCAGACTCCTCCCTCTACAGGAGCTAGGGCAAAAACTACTATGTTCTCGCAGGAGGAAGATGATACACAAACGGAGCAAAATGGTCAGTCTAGTGCAGCAGGGTTGTCTCGAGGTGAATCAGCGTCGTTGGCACTTGAGCTGGCAAAAATCAATCTTGAGCAGACTAGGGAACAGAGAGCATTCGCAAGAGAAGAATTTGATAAGGAAAGAGAAAGGAGGCAGTTTTTGCATTCTGTAAATGATTTTAGTTTAAAGAAAGCAGTACAGTTTGTTCCCTGCTTCAATGAGGCCGAACCAGAACAATTTTTCGAAAGCTTCGAAAATCAGGCTCGAGCCTTGAGGTGGCCGGAACAGCAGTGGGCATCGTTGGTTCATACAGCATTGTTTGGTAAGGCACAGGAATTTACGTCAGTGTTAAATGACACTGATTTTTCTGAAGACCACAGTGTTGGGAGCATATACATGTATCCCAGCTAAGTATCGTAAGCTTTTTAAACTAAGCAGGCGGCAGCTTGGTCAATCCCTGGTGGATTTTCTGAGACAGCAAACCAAAGCTTTTACCACTTGGTATAAAGCAAGTGGTGTCACCTCCTTTGAGGAGCTGGTACAACTTATTCTGATTGACAACCTGCTGGAGTCTGTGGGACCAGAGGTTCGAGTCTTTCTGCAGGATCGTGACTTAACTACTGCATTGGAGGCAGCCAGGTTGGCTGATACCTTCGAAACTAACTGCTCCTTGTCCGAGCTGTCCCGTCTCTCTTTTCAACAGCCTGGCATGAGCAGAGATTGTCAACCTTGGAGAATGAAGTGCCAGCCGAAGGGAGAACATCTACATCAGCCAACTAAGTCACCTGGTGAGCCACGCTTCTCAACTTATGGTCCACCTGCTGAGAGACAAACTACTCAACATGGTGCATCTCGACAACAGTATCCAGAGAGACACCAGCCAGAGCAACACCAGTTGCAATGTCCGCAGGGAGTAAAGGGCAAGCCTGTCGTCTGCTTCCTCTGTAACAAAGTAGGTCACATCCGTCCCAACTGCCCCCACAAGCCCCAACCCATCGGGAAAATCTCTAATATCCCTAGTAACATGTCCCCGAGAGAAGTAGAAAAAGGGATGGCCCCTTTTTATTGTAAGTCTTATTTCCCTTCAGGAAAACTCAGAAACAACTGAAGTTAAAACCTTTAGAGATACTGGAGCATATTGCTCACTTATAAGAGAAGGAATATTACCCCATTCAAAGAACACTTCCTTGAATTCCTCTGTTTCATTGGAAGCATTTGGAGCTATATATTCTGTCCCTTTGCATAAAATTTATGTACAGTGCAAATATTACACTGGGTACTTGACTGTGGGTGTCTCCAAGGGATTCCCCATGAAAGATGGCATGTCATTACTGGGTAATAACATTACTACTGTTAGTGTGTGTCCTAAACCTATAATGATTAATTCTTCTCCGGTGCTGGCCATAACTCGGGCAACATCCCAAGGGTTGTCTGGCGAGAATGTTGACCTATCCTTGGACGACTCCGATCTCGGAATAGCCACTTTGTTTTATGAGGAAAACTGGCCAGAGCCTCGTAGATCAGGTGGACAGACCCCTATCAAGCCTTCCTATTCCCAGGTTGCAGGATTGCCAGATATATCTGTTTCCATGCCCGAGGGACTGTCCTTCCGGGAGGAACAACGAAAGGACCCTTCTTTAAAATTCACTTTTCAGGCAGCCATGGGTAAATCCTTTTTGGATCATCCAGTCAAGCATTAACTTGAAAACGATTATTTGATCTGCACTGAGACTGGTAAGGAGATAGAGGGCCGGCAATTGTCTGATAGGTTAGTGGTTCCAACAAAGTTTAGAACTCAAATATTGAATATAGCTCATAGTACTTCATTAGGAGGTCACTTAGGAATTACTAAAACTTTGTAAAGAATCGCAAAAAAATTTTATTGGCCAAAATTAAAGCAAGATTTGAAGAATCATATTAGGTGTTGCCGAGAATGTCAGCAAGTAGGGAAACCTGGACATTCCATTAAACCTGCACCTCTCCAACCTATACCTGCTGATGGAGAACCTTTTGCAGATTTAATTAGATTGTGTAGGTCCACTTCCTAGGTCAAAGTCGGGAAATAAGTATTTATTTACGATTATGGATAAAGTAACCAGATATCCTGAAGCAATTCCCATGTGCAGTATTAATACTAAAGCTATTCTAAAAGCTTTAACCAAATTTATTTCTTGTTTTGGCATTCCTAAAACTATTCAAAGTGATCAAGGTACTAACTTCACTGCCAAAGCATTTAGGGAAGCATTAACTAGGTTAGGGATAATCCACAATTTATCCACTGCCTATCATCCTCAGTCCCAAGGCGCCTTGGAGAGATTCTATCAGACGTTAAAAACCATGATGAGAACTTCTTGCATGCATTTTCCTACAGACTGTTGCTGTCCTCAGTACGAGAAACGGTGCAAGAGTCTACAGGGTATAGTCCGTTTGAGCTGATCTTTGGGCACAATGTACGAGGTCCTCTTCGAGTGCTCAAAGAAGGATGGATGGGAGACGACTTTAGCTCAACACTCTACAACCCGTCTTCAAGGTTGCAGGTGGCACGTCAGTTAGCCAAGGCTAACCTAAAGACAGCTCAAAGTAAGATGAAACAGAGGTATGACAGAAGTGCACAATTCTGCTCCTTCCATCCAGGAGACAAAATGTTGGAGCAGGAACCTATACCTGGCCACACCTTGAAAGCTAGATTTATGGGACCTATGCAAATTGTAAGTAGATTATCTAATGTAAATTATGTGGTAGCTTTCATTGATAAGACCTCAAAAACCAAAATTTTACCACATCAATCAATTAAAATCTTTTCATACACCAGATAGTCCCAGTAATGACTCTGTCCTCTACCTCTGAGGACAACTCTGACTCTTTGCACTCTATCTCTGAAATTAATATTAAACTTTCAAATTCTGTCCTCCTCAAGGATCCTAGCCCTTTAATGGAGGGATTATCTGAAATGCAAGCAACAAGTTTAACTGAGTTTCTACAATCATATACTAATATTTTTTCGGATGTGCCGAAAAAATGTACATTAGGTTATCATGATGTAGATGTGGGAAACTCTAAACCAATTAAACTCTCCCCCTACAGAGCTAATCCTGAAAAGCAGAGGCTACTTCAGCAGGAAGTAGAATTTCTGCAAGAGCATGGTTTAGTGGAAGAGTCATCGAGTCCATGGGCTTCACCGTGCATCCTTGTTAAGAAGGCTGATAAGAGGGCTTCGTATGTGTACAGACTACCGAAAGGTGAATGAGGTCACAATCACAGATGCTTACCCTCTTCCTCGTCTGGATGATGTAATTGACTTTGTGGGTAAGGCTACTTTTGTGTCCAAGTTAGATCTCCTTAAAGGTTACTATCAGGTGCCTTTGACGGATAAGGCGAAGGAAATCTCTGCCTTCGTAATTCCAGGAGGTCATTATCAATACAGTTACCCCCTTCGGAATGAAAAACTTCCCCTCTTCATTCCAGAAACTTATCCATAAGGCTATTAGAGGACTTGAAGGCACGGCAGCATACCTAAATGATGTTGTGGTGTCTGATACTTGGGATCAACACCTACTTAGACTTAAGGCTCTTTTTGAGACCTTTCAGAGTTCCCATTTAACAGTTAATTTATCTAAATCTTCCTTTGGCCAGGCCACTGTCACTTTTCTAGGCCATGAAGTCGGTAGTAGTAAAGTTGCTCCTAAACTTGCTAAAGTTCTTGCTACTAAAGATTATCCAGTTCCTCATGATAGGAAATCTCTTCAACGTTTCCTAGGCATGATAGGATTTTACAGAAGATTCTGTAAGAATTTCTCAGATATTGTAGCCCCTCTTAGCTCTCTTACCAGTCACAAAGTTCCCTTTAATTGGAGCCCAGATTGTCAAAATTCTTTTGACAAAGCAAAAAGATTATTGTGTACTGCACCAATTCTTTTGTCTCCAGACTTCTCCAAACCTTTTTCATTACAGGTTGATGCGTGTGAGTCTGGGGTTGGGGCAGTACTATTACAAAACGAGAATGAGGAGTTGTAGCCTGTAGCTTATTATTGTAAGTTCCAGCCACATCAGAGGGCTTACTCTACCATTGAAAAAGAAGCCCTCGCGCTGGTACTGGCTTTGGAGCATTTCGATGTTTATGTGGGCCAGACATCGCAGGTGGTCACCATCTACAGTGATCACAATCCTCTAGTATATCTCCAAGCCATGAAGAACCACAACACAAGGCTCATGCGTTGGGCTATGCGACTGCAACCCTATTCCATCAGAATTAAATATATTGCCGGCAAAGAAAATATGTTGGCAGACTCTTTATCTAGAGTCTAATACCATTATTTACTTAGGTTAGGATGTTAAGTTACTTGTGGTAACCCTTTCCACGCTTTTTTTTTATCCCCTGGTGTGGGGTTTTTTTTAGTGAGGGGATGCGGGCTACCGTCCACCTGTATCTTGGACCTATGCTAGCCCGACTGACTGCTGTCTCACTCTGAGTTTAGGGTTTGGCTTTTGGTCACGAGAAAAGCTGAGCTCTATCTAAGTTGTATGGTGGAGAGGAAAGGCGGTCCCATTATTTTGTGCCATGGCAGCACCATTACCACTGGGAGGTGGCAGCCTAATCCTGAGCCTTCTCGGGGTGGGAGTGTGGCATGCAAAGAGTACATAACCTTTATTCGGCGCATGTACACACCCTCATTTACAGGCTATCTCCCCCAACAAGCAAACCAGGTGACTAGAGTTGACGATGGGGCCCCGTTGTTAAACTAGAGACCAGGTTCCAGCCAATAATAAGATGGTTTTGGGCAATCGCAGAGGTTGTGGGTACCACTCTCCTGTCTGCTCTTGTCATTCCCATTCTAGAGCTGGTTGAAGCACAGTCTGCTTTCTTGTGGCTTCTATTCTGCCTTGCTTACTGTGGAGTGCACTATAATTATCACTGTACATAGTGTACATATTGCTGGTGAAGGATAATGCAAGTCAAAACTTTTCTGCTGTGTTTATTTTGGTCCCTTTACACCCAGGATAACAGGACATCTGGACTCCTGGGTTTTAATAGTGTCTAAGGCAAGAACCTCTAAGCAGAACCTCAGAGGCACTCATGCCAGAATATGCGTGTTCTGCGAAGGCGAACACGCTAGCATGAGTTGCTCGGAGTATACAACACTGAGCAGCAGGCAACAGAGACTAAAGGAGTTGAGACTCTGCTTCAAATGTTGTGGGGAACACTTTGCCAGAGACTGTGACACCCAGCTCAGTGAGTGTCGAATCTGCTGCAAAGGTAAGCACCATACTGCACTATCTCCCAATAATTTAAGAGAACCCCAGGCTAGTAGGGATATCTCTCAAGTAGAGATAGAAAGTGAGTCTGAGCCTGAAATGGTCCCTTTACCTTTGATATACCTTTGAAGAATTTCGAGAGTATATCTACTCTTAGCCTGGCCATGGGCCAGGCTCGTCTGGTGCTCGCCTGGTCAACCAGGCTGTTGCTGCTGGAAGCCCACTGCCCCACATATCCATCACAGCCTGGTTGATCTGGCACTGTGGCATGCAAAGAGTACGTAACCTTTATTCAGCGCATGTACACACCCTCATTTACAGGCTATCTCCCCCAACCAGCGAACCAGGTTGCTAAGAGTTGATGATGGGGTCCCGTCGTTCAACTAGTGACCAGGTTCTAGCCAATAAGAAGATGGTTTTGGCAATCGCAGAGGTTATGTGGGTACCACTCTCCTGTCTGCCCTTGTCATTCCCATTCTAGAGCTGGTTGAAGCACGGTCTGCTATCTTGTGGCTTCTATTTCTGCTTTGCTTACCGTGGAGTGCACTATACTTATCACTGTACATAGTGTACATATTGCTGTTCTAAACTGGTGAAGGATAATATAAGTCTAAACTTTTTCTACTGTGTTTATTTGCTCCCATTACACCCGGGGTAACAGGCCATTTGGAATCCTGGGTTGTAATAGGCACCTGGTGAAGTTACTTGTCTAGTTTCTTCTTGAAGGCTTCAACACTTGTTCCAGCTGTGTTCCTGATATCTTCTGGTAAGATGTTGAAAAGTCTGGGACCCCGGATGTTGATAGTGTTCCCTTATTGTCCCCACCACACCCCTGCTCCTCACTGGGTTTATTTTACACTTCCTCCCATATCTCTCACTCCAGTATGTTGTTATGGCAGTGTGCAGATTTGGGACTAAGCCCTCGAGTACCTTCCAGGTATATATTATCATGTACCTCTCTCTCCTCCGCTCTAATGAGTACATATTCAAGACTTGCAGGCATTCCCAGTAGTTTAGGTGCTTTACTGGCTCAATGTGAGACGTAAACGATCTCTGTATTTGTTTCAGCTCCGATATTTCTCCTGCCCTGAACGGGGCCGTCAGCACTGAGCAATATTCTAAGTGAGGGAGCACTAGTGATTTGAAGTGTCACCATCGGCATTGTTTCCCTTGTTTTGAAAGTTCTCAATACCCAGCCAGTCATCTTCCTCGCTGTCATGATCTATGTCTTATTATGGTCTTTAAAAGAAAGGTCCGCTGACATAATTATTCCTAGGTCTTTTACGTGTTCCTTACATTCTATCTGGTGACCCTCTTGAGTTTTGTATATAGTGCTCCTTTTGAGTTTTTCAATCTTTTCATACCTAAACAGCTGGACCTTATCACCATTGAATGTCATGCTGTTTTCCACTGCCCACTGGAAAACCCTGTTTGTCTTCCTGTACTTTTTCAGTGTCCTCTACCGTACTGACTTTCATGCTTATTTTAGTGTCATCTGCAAATGATACAAAAGTGTGCTGGGTGTTTTTGTCTGTGTGCAATGAGGATGAGGAACAGCAGAGGTGCCAGAACAGTGCCTACCTTCCCCATAATGCCCATGGTCTTCATTTTGTGTGCTATCACTCCATGATTGCATTTGTCAAATGCCTTTGTAAATCACATCTGCATTTTGGTCGTCTTCCAGTGCCTCCATAATTCTGTCATAATGGTTCAGCAGCTGTGACAGACATGATCGTCCTGCTCTAAAACCATGCTAGTTCGGGATATGTTGGTTATGCTGGTCTATGAAATTTGTAACCTACAGTCTCATCACTCTTTCGAAGATTTTTATGATGTGAGAGGTTTATGGCTACTGGTCTGTAATTTTTAGCTAGTGCTCTACTACCTCCCTTATGCAAAGGAGCTATGTCTGCACTCTTTAAGGCCTCTGGTATTTCGCCTAGATCTAAGCTCTTTCTCCAAAGAATACCGAGGGCTCGTGCTAGTGGTACTTTGCACTTCCTTAAAAATAGAGCATTCCATGAATCTGGTCCAGGTGCTGAGTGAGTGGGCATGTTTTCCATTTCTTTTCCAAAATCATTGGGATTTGTACTAATGTCAGTTAGTTGGTCTGAGCGGCCTTCTTCTGGAGTGAAAAATATTTTTGCATTTTCTACCTTGCTGTCATTTAGTGGGTTGCTGAACACTGGCTCATACTGTTCTTTTAGGATTTCACTCATTTCCAGTTCATCGTCAGTATACGAGTCTCCTCTCAGTAGTGGTCCAATTCTACAGGTAGTTCTTAGCTTGGATTTTGCATAGGAATAGAAATATTTTGGGTTTCTTGCAATATCCTGTATGGCCTTTTGTTCCCTTTGTACTTCTGTGAGGTATGACATCTTAAGTTTTTGCTCTAATTCAGTGATCTCTCTGCTAAGTCTATCTTTCCTCTGTTGTAGCATATTTGTTTTTAAGCAGTACAGTAACCCATTTTCTTCTGTACCATCTCCCACACTCTCTCTATATCTGATCTTCCTTTGGGTTTCCTCAATGGTATATGTTTCATACATACTTTGTATGCTTCTGCATTCAGCTTGTCTAGGCTCTGGTGGGGATTTAGATCGCTCATGTCTGATTCCCAGGGTATGTCTGATAGCTCTTGGTTTATTTTTTCCAGTTAATTCTATGGTTGTTAAAATTAAACTTACAGAACATCCCATCTCTAACTTTAGTGATGAAGTTTCCTACCCCTGAGTTAATAATAGTTTCAACCTCTATGATGTTATGATGAGAGTAAATAGTTTTGGAAACTGTTATGTCTCTGATCAGTTCCTCGTTGTTTGTGAATGTCAAATCCAGGGTATTTTCATTTCTAGTGGGATCAATTACCTGTTGGTTTAAAGAGTACTTTTCACAAAACCTCATTATTTCCCTGGTATATACCTGTTGAGCCAGGATGCTTCCCGGGGATATTTCTGGTATAACAATTTCGTTGTGCCATCTTCCATTTTATATGAGGGAGATTAAAATCTCCAAGGAGTAAAATATTTGGTGTAGGACTTTCTAACCTATCCAGATAGCTATCTATCTTACTTAACTGATCTGTGAATTCCTTAGCAGTTGCCGATGGTATACTAGGTATAATAGGATAATTACCAAATTCCTATTTTCAACTTTAATGCCTAGAATTTCTACTCTATCATTCGTAGAATTCAGCACTTCTGTGCAACAGAAAGTATCCTTTACATAGATTCCTACTCCTCCCTGTGACCTGTTGATTCTATCACATCTATACATGTAGTTTTCTATCTTTATCTCTCTGTCCAAAACATCCCTTGTATGTGTTTCTGTAAATACTCTGAATATGGCATTCGCTTCTGTCAGGAGCCCACTGACATAACTAACTCTGTCATTTTTATTTGATTTCAAACCCTGTAAATTTGCAAATATGAAACAGGAATTACCATGTGGGATGTTTTGTCTCGCTTTGTGTTTCATTAGTACCACTGGTGGTGTACTACCTGGTATGTCCCCTGGTGTACACTCCCCTTGTTTCTCCAGTACTGGCTTCGTGCTTGTTTGCTTATTTGGCCTTGACGGGCTGATGCCTGGTTTGGTACACCCCATTTTACTGCCCACCTGTCCTCTCTGTACCATTCCCCCTGTTTGTCTCTTCCTTTGTTTCGAGCTTTTCTCTTGTCTAAAGGAGAATGCTGTTCATTTTCCCTTTCTCTGCTAACTCTGTAGCACTGCGTTCCTTTTACATGATGGTCTGGGCAGCTCAGGTCATAACATTCTCTGGACTGCGTTGAAGCTTTACACATTACTGGATGGAAGTACCTGCACTCTTTGTTGAATCGACACTTTCCCTTCCTCAACATGTTCGCACAGTTTCTGGTGTGTTTATTCCAACAATTTTTGCCGTACAGGCACATACCTTTAGCATAGTAACTGCAAATGTTCTACCTATATTTATTGATTCTGTGTCATTCCCAAGTTCTGATACCTGATCTGAGTTCCCTTGTTCACTTTCTTATAGGCTAATTTCTTCCCTTTGCTCGTTTTCATTTGTTCCTGTTCTAGTTTTCTCATCCTCCCTTCCCCTTTCCACTACGTTATGTATCCCTGTTTCCTTTTCCAACTTGCTCTGTATGACATTTTCTACTCTTGCCCTTATTTTCACTCCTTGGTTTTTACCTCTATTTGAACTTTCCTCCTTTTCTTGTTCCTTTTCTCCTGTTTTCCACTCTTTGTATAACTCTGGCAAGCTCCTTAGAAACTTCCTTATGCTTTCTAGGTTTTCACTTTTCAGTCCCTCTCTTCTGCTTCACCAGCTGTCCCTTTCACTGGGGCAAATCCAGAAACGACTTTCTTGTTTTTGGTCATTTGTCATGGTTGCATGAAGCTTTGTACATGATATATGTGATGTTTTATCACATATTTCACAATCAATGCCCCTCATGTTTCTCCCAAAGATTTTTATACATATACAACATCCTTTATTCCTGGCCATGATTACTTTTAAACAGGTGAATGTGGTGGATGGTGTATTTATTATGTGTGGCTGGTGGTGGGGTGGCTGGTAGGTGAGATGGGCTGGGTGGTGGGATGGGCTGGGCAGTGGGATGGGCTGGGCAGTGGGATGGGCTGGGTAGTGGGTATCTTTGGGGAGAGGGTAGGGACAACTGGAGAAGGGGGCTGTGCGGTAGGGTGGTTAGCTGGGAGATAGGGGTCTGTGGAAAGAAGTGAGGGTGCAAGGAGGGGAGGCCGTGGGTGGGATTGTTGGATGGGTGGGGTAGGATCCGGGGAATAGGGTGGGGGCACGAGGCGGGGGCTTGGAGGTCTGGTGCGGGTGGCACTTTCAACTTGTTCCCATATAATTATACCATAGTTTTACACTACACTTAGGATTAAAAGGATTAACTCTTATCCATAAGTTCAGTTTACTATATCACTGCCTATTTATATCCTTTTCATCTATTCATTATATGTGGTAACTCGTACCTTCTTGTATCACTTGTCACATGTCAACACCAGGACAAGTAGATTTACCCACCACTGCCACACTTCACAATTGTTTTTTGTTTTATTTCCTTTTATTTTATCACTGGTATTTTATCACTGTGTTGTGCACTGGTTATCTCAAGGATATACAATTTATTTATTCAAAATGCACTTTTCTTTTCACTGTACTACACTGGGATGGTTATATTGTTCACACAGCACTAGGCCTACAGTAACTTTCCCCTGCACTCCCACAGCAGTAAACTTAGGAGAGGTAACGGGGAAAAAACCCGTCACACAGTAGACTTATGCCTTTTCATTGATTGTATGCTTAATTTATGTATACTGTGATTCCCTGCACCTCAATGCTACCATCACTCGTTTTATTACTTTTGACTGTAGTAAATATTCCTCCATTATTTCCACTTCTCTGGACCTCCGGCAATAGTTCGCTAGCGCCAGTTGCTTGTAAATATTCCTATATGCTACACCATACATTTTACGCCATACTGGGGATAATTTAGATTACTCGTATCTTCAATTTATTTCACTATGTCACTACACATATATATATTTGTCACTCGCCATATTATTTATAGATAGTTCAATATCTGTTTGTTTATTTCCACTTGTGTCGACATCTGGCAATAGTTCGCTAGTGCCGGTCAGGCTTTTTTCCAGAGTAACCGTTGTTCTAACCGGCACTCTCCATATGACACTGTAATCCATATTTTTCTATTTGGTGTTAACTGACATTCCTTTTATGTTGGTTCACAAGGAAGTATATCACTTTATGGTTGCACACGCTTATTTCCCGCCCTCTGTTCCCACTTGGGACTTTCAGGAAAAAGTCATTTTTGACGGAGTTCAACAGCGCGTGACTTCCCCTCACAACCCATCTGGAATATATGTGATCAAAACCAAAGTTCAGATTTGAATTCAACGTCCCAAAATTAGAAACACATTTTTAACATGAACTGCAAACTTTGTTGGCCAGTGAAATCAGTCACAGCCTCAAATAATGATAAATCAGCCACAGACATCTTTCTCACTTGCCACATTATTCCGCACAGGTTATATAGAACCAGAAGGCAAGAAATGCAACAATGAAAGCCATGATGATCTGATAGGGGGTGTAATCCATGGCTAAATCTCAATGAACACGTTTGCTTTTTGCAGCTCTTACTGCAGACAATGAGAGGATTTCCTGCACTCACACATTTTTTCTCACCACCACGTACCAACCCACCGTAGTAACAGTGTGAATAGTGGGAGTGAAGCCTATAATCCGAGTGAGAATCACGGAGGTGCTGCCCTACCTACAGTCATGGCAAAGGTTGCGAATAGGCACAGGTCTGAAACAACCCGATTACTCTTTGACTTGGGAGAACAAGTATCCTTAATAACAAAGAAGTTGGTGGCTAAATTAAAGTTGAAGGCCACCAGAACAGTTAGTAAGACATTGGGAGGGGTTATAAGGCAGGTCTCACCCAAATCTTATGATGTAGTGGATGTCACAGTCAAATTAGGTGGACATCGCAGAGACATTACAGCCTTGGTGGTAGAGACGTTACCCACGGCGAGAGGTCTTGCTGTAGCAGGCAAGAAATTGAAAGACCTTGGCATTAAGCTGGCTGGTGGGAGCCAATCAGGTAGATGGCTTCCTGTCTACACGACGGAAGTTTAGGGAAGGAATTGGTTTATGCAGATCTCCAGTAGGACACATCATAGGCGGCAGGATTCCACCTGAATTCCCTGCCACGCCAGAGAGGGAAGAAGGTGTCCCCATGATAGCTGGGGGAGTAGTGATAATGAGTATCGGTATACACAATGAACTGTCAGGGAAGCTGAACCAGGTAGGGAGTGAAGAACACTCGGCCACCTTGGGAAAACACTTTTACAGGGTACGTAAAGAGGGAGATAGATTGCCATTAAATCCAGGGAAAGTCTTATCAGTGGGAGGAAAGGCTACCAGGGCATGTGGGCCACTGGGTGGGAATGTACGGAGCCGCTCAGTCAAGATTACGAAAGATGTTAAAGTTGAAAAAAAGGGTGCTAAGACCACCGGAACCAACAAGTTTACACCCCCAGAGGTCCACGAGGGGAAAACTGGATAGTTGAAGTTAGACCAGAGTGTGCTCGACGAGAGTGGCCAGACAGCACTCATGTCCAGGGTCTGCTGTGGGGGCCCGCGGGAGGCTGACTTGATTTAGACTTAGTGTCTACCTTCGCCGGTGAAAGGATATGGAAATTTATTTGGTCCTAAAGTTCCACAGGACAGATACGGCGTACAAAGATCCCAACTTGTCATGGATAAATAGCTGAGTTGGGGTGGCCCTTAAACCCTCCCAAAAAACACTCACCCGGGATGGTGAAGGTGGTTGGAAGGTCCTTCTTAATTGATAGATTTACCCATCAGGGAAGAAGTAGGTAGTTCATACTGTTAGTACACTAATATTAGGACTATTGAGGCAACTGTAGATAATAATAATGTAGACCTAAGACCTTAACATAGGTAGTAAATAAATCAAATCAAATCAAGTTTATTCTCTATAAGGATTACAATGCTGGGTTTACAGAATTTGGTTATTGTGTGGTTTACATGTAGTAAAATACTAATTATAGAGGGGTCCACTAGAACACCTAGTACGGCTAGGCATTTCGGGCAGACTTAGCTTAACTCTTAACTTTAAAATATTACAAATTATGAGGTAAGTTGCAATTATGGCTAAGTGACTAAATCTAGTTTGTGAGTTTAGCAATGTGAATGCTTTTGTCTTGGCACAATACATAGTTTCAGTATTGGAGTATCACAGACCAACTTATGACTAGTTAGGATTCATTATTTTAAGATTAAGATTGATATTTCTGTGTTTCTGGTCAAATGGGTGAGTGGGTGTAAGTGTTAACCACCAGGTGGTATTCATGTAATTAGTTGATGGGGTGTATCAGGGAGATAAAATGTTTTCTAATGGTAGTTTTGAAGGTGATGAATATGTCTGCAGTTCTAGAGTTTCAGGTAGGGTGTTCCAGATTTTAGGGCCTTTGACATACATTGAATTTTTGTAAAGGTTTAGTCGGACACGGGGAATGTCATAGAGATATTTGTGTCTGGTGTTATGCCTGTGGGTTCTGTCACAACTATGAAGAAAGCGTTTTAGGTCAAGGTTAATATTGGAATTTAAGGTCCTGTAGATGTAGATTGCACAGTAGCAAGTGTGGATGTACTGAACAGGGAGTAAGTTTAGATCTATGAAGAGTGGGGGGTGGGTGTTGCCAGGGATAGGATTTAGTGATTATTCTTACTGCGGCTTTTTGTTGGGTTATTATTGGCTTTAGATGTGTTGCTGCAGTTGATCCCCAAGCACAAATAGCATAGGTGAGGTATGGATATATAAGTGAATGGTATAGTGTGAGAAGTGCATTTTGTGGCACGTAGTATCATATCTTGGAGAGGATCCCAACTGTTATGGATACTTTTTTGGTTATGTGCTGAAATTCAGGTTGCTGTTGAGGTATAGGCCTAGGAATTTGCCCTCATTATGTCTGGCAATTAGAGTGTTGTCGATCTTAATGTTAATTTGCGCAACTCCTGCTCTGCTACCAAACATAATATAGTAGGTTTTGTCAGTGTTAAGCATAAGTTTATTGGCTGTCATCCAAGTCAATATTTTGAGCAGCTCCTCGTTAACATTGGTGTTGAGGGTGGCAAGATTAGGTTGAGAGATGACATAAGTCGTGTCATCAGAAAAGAGAATGGGGTTCAGGTGTTGGGATATGTTTGGAAGATCATTGATGTATATGAGGAAGAGCAGGGGACCAAGGACACTTCCCTGCAGAACTCCAGTATCAAGTGGCCATGTTGATGATGCTGTGTCTTTAATACTGATACCTATTAGTAAGGTAGGATTTGAAATATGCAAGTGCATGGCCTCTTATACCATAATGGTCAAGTTTGTGGAGTAGGATGCCCTGGTCTACTGTGTCAAAAGCTTTTCCTAGGTCAATAAAAATTCCTAGCGGATGTTCTTTATTTTCCAATGCTGTGTAAAGCTGATCCAGCATTTTTATAATTGCATCATTAGTGCTTTTATTTTTCCTGAATCCAAATTGGCAGGGGTTGAGTATGTTTTGTGCCGTTTTAAATAAATCAAGTCTCCTGTGCATGAGTTTCTCAAAGATTTTGGATAGCAATGGTAAGTTTGATATTGGCCTATAGTTGTTTAAATCTGAAGGGTCACCACCTTTATGTATTGGTGTAACCCTTGCTGTCTTGAGTAGTTTCGGGAAGGTGCTAGTTTCTAGTGGCTTGTTAAAAAGTAATGAAATAGCATGCAAAAGGACATGGGCCCCTCGCTTGTACAATAATGGTGGGACATGAGACAGATTCCCTGAGTTATTTTTAAGTGACTTTATAATCTCGGTGGCTTCCGTGGGCCCAGTTGGTACAAGATAAAAGGAATTTGGGAAATTCCCATCTAGGTAGACCCCGGCATGGGCATTGGTACATGGGATTTTATTGGCAAGATTAGATCCTATGGTTGAGAAGAAGTCGTTTATCTTGTTAGCTGTATCAGTGGGATGCAGTGGTGTTTCATTAGGTTTAGTTAGGACAATATTCTTGTTTTTTTTCAGTTTGTGGGTCCCTAGAATCTGGGAGAGTGTTTTCCAGGTCTTTTTTATATCTCCTCTAGTGTCAGTGAATCTGCTGGAGTATTATAGTTGTTTGGCATTCTTTATTACTTTGGTGAGAACTGATGAATAGTGTTGAAGAATATCTTTGCATATTAAGCCCTGTCTATATTGCTTTTCATATTGGTGTTTCTTATCAATGGATTTCAGAATGCTGCTGGTTAGCCATGGGCAACCAAGCCATTTATTCATGATCCGTTTCGTTTATATAGGACAATGGTTGTTGTATAGTCTAACCAAGTCATTGCCATTTTCATTTTTATATTTTTTTTATTCTTTTGCTACCTTAACTTGTGTATTTTATCTTGGCAATTTAAATCTAGTTATATTCTAGTTCTTGTAAACAACTTATATAAGACCTTAGTGCAATTACAAGTGAGAGTCTTGTGCCATTTTCATATTATTAGATTAAACCTAGTTGTACTATAGCTCATTCTAGCTCAATACATAGACAATACCAAATTAATTATATTAGACCTTCGTAGATGAATGGTTCAGAGAACCGACATGTTGATAAATTAGACACATGTGCTAAATTAGGCACATGTGTCTAATTTATCAATATTAGACCTTAGTGCAATTACAAGTGAGAGTCTGGTGCTATTTTTAATTTGTATTTTTATATTATTAGTTTATACCTAGTTGTATTTTAGCTCATTCCAGCACAACACATAGACAACATCAACTTCATTATGTGTATTAGTGACTATACTCTACATGACCAAAGTGCTTTAGCTATACAGTGGACCCCCGATTTGCGATATTAATCCGTTCCTGAGAGCTCATCGTAAAACAAAATTATCACAAACCAAATCAATTATCCCCATAAGAAATAATGGAAATCAAATTAATCCGTGCAAGACACCCAAAAGTATGAAAAAAAACAAAAATTTTACCACATGAAATGTTAATTTTAATACACACAAACTGACACTTACCTTTATTGAAGATCTGGTGATGATTGATGGGATGGGAGGAGGGGAGAGTGTTGATGGTGTTAGTGTTTAGAAGGGGAATCCCCTTCCATTAGGACTTAAGATAGCAAGTCCTTTTCTGTGGTTACTTCCCTTCTTCTTTTAATGCCACTAGGACCAGCTTGAGAGTCACTGGATTTCTGTCGCACAACGTATCTGTCCATAGAGGCCTGCAGCCTCACAATGCCTAATCACACTATGTATGCCACTACAAATCTTAAATCTTTCAAACCAAACTTTGCTGGCCTTAAATTCACTCACATCAGCACTAGTTGCAAGTAATTTCTTTACCAAATTGTCATACAACCATTTAGCCTTTTCACAAATGATCGTTTGAGAGATGCTACTTCCTAACTGTTTTTCATTTATCCACACCAATAACAGTCTCTCAACATCTTCTAACACCTGTGGTTGCTGTTTCGTAATCACAGTTGCACCTTTTGCAAGAACAGCTTCCTTGATTGCCGTTTTCCTGGCCACTATAGTAGCGATGGTTGATTGGGGTTTCGTATACAACCTGGCCAGCTCCGACACATGCACTCCACTCTCGTACTTTTCAATTATCTGTTTCTTCATTTCAATAGTTATTAGCTCCCTTTTTCTCGAAGGGTTGGCACTAGAAGCTTTCTTGGGGCCCATGGTGACTTATTTTCCAGAATCATGCACCAAAAACACTGTTATAATATGGAATGTACCGAATATATGCTTAGATGCTAGCACACTGACTGGCTCGCTTGTAAACACTGGTACACACGGGGCAGTTCAGGCCACATGTGGACGTGTCTCGGACGAATCGCGTATACCGGGATTTTTAACAGGAACCGAGGCAAAATTTTTGCGTTAAAATGTATCGTATACCGGATTTAACATATACAGATGCCTTCGTATACTGGGGGTCCACTGTATACTTGTCCAAACTTCCCACCACTACAGATATCATTACTAGAACTCAACACACAACTCAGGATATAAATAACCACAATTTAAACCTAGAAGATGAATGATCACATCGACCCTGATCTAAACCTCCATAATCTAACACCCAATCAAAACTTATTGGAAAGTAACTGCCTTTATTACACAGCATCACAAGCCAGCACTATCCTAAACAATGCTAAAAGTCTAGCAGTTCTTAACTACAACATCAGGTCCTTAAGCAAACACTATGATGACCTCTTGGCACTCCTTGAGTTGCTAAAAACATCCTTCTCCTGCATTATTCTTACTGAGACATGGCTTAAGCAGGACACAATAGATACCTACCTACAGGCGCTCCCTTTACAGGCGACGGAAAAGAATAACAGAGCGGCTAAAAGAGGTCAATATATCTGAAATGCGCAGGGAGACACTGGTCAGAGAAATAGCAAGCATCGAACTTAAGCTAAAAGAATCCTTTAGGAGTCAGGAATCGCGGGAAGAACTAAAAGCCATAAATGAAATCGAATGAAACCCAAAGTATTTCTTCTCCTATGCCAAATCAAAATCGAGAACAACGTCCAGTATTGGGCCCCTACTTAAACAAGATGGGTCCTACACAGATGACAGCAAGGAAATGAGTGAGCTACTCAAGTCCCAATATGACTCAGTTTTTAGCAAGCCGCTAACCAGACTGAGAGTCGAAGACCAAAATGAATTTTTTATGAGAGAGCCACAAAATTTGACTAACACAAGCCTATCCGATGTTATCCTGACGCCAAATGACTTCGAACAGGCGATAAATGACATGCCCATGCACTCTGCCCCAGGGCCAGACTCATGGAACTCTGTGTTCATCAAGAACTGCAAGAAGCCCCTATCACGAGCCTTTTCCATCCTATGGAGAGGGAGCATGGACACGGGGGTCGTCCCTCAGTTACTAAAAACAACAGACATAGCCCCACTCCACAAAGGGGGCAGTAAAGCAACAGCAAAGAACTACAGACCAATAGCACTAACATCCCATATCATAAAAATCTTTGAAAGGGTCCTAAGAAGCAAGATCACCACCCATCTAGAAACCCATCAGTTACACAACCCAGGGCAACATGGGTTTAGAACAGGTCGCTCCTGTCTGTCTCAACTACTGGATCACTACGACAAGGTCCTAAATGCACTAGAAGACAAAAAGAATGCAGATGTAATATATACAGACTTTGCAAAAGCCTTCGACAAGTGTGACCATGGCGTAATAGCGCACAAAATGCGCGCTAAAGGAATAACAGGAAAAGTCGGTCGATGGATCTATAATTTCCTCACTAACAGAACACAGAGAGTAGTCGTCAACAGAGTAAAGTCCGAGGCAGCTACGGTGAAAAGCTCTGTCCCACAAGGCACAGTACTAGCTCCCATCTTGTTCCTCATCCTCATATCCGACATAGACAAGGATGTCAGCCACAGCACCGTGTCTTCCTTTGCAGATGACACCCGAATCTGCATGACAGTGTCTTCCATTGCAGACACTGCAAGGCTCCAGGCGGACATCAACCAAATCTTTCAGTGGGCTGCAGAAAACAATATGAAGTTCAACGATGAGAAATTTCAATTACTCAGATATGGTAAACATGAGGAAATTAAATCTTCATCAGAGTACAAAACAAATTCTGGCCACAAAATAGAGCGAAACACCAACGTCAAAGACCTAGGAGTGATTATGTCGGAGGATCTCACCTTCAAGGACCATAACATTGTATCAATCGCATCTGCTAGAAAAATGACAGGATGGATAATGAGAACCTTCAAAACTAGGGAGGCCAAGCCCATGATGACACTCTTCAGGTCACTTGTTCTATCTAGGCTGGAATATTGCTGCACTCTAACAGCACCTTTCAAGGCAGGTGAAATTGCCGATCTAGAAAATGTACAGAGAACTTTCACGGCGCGCATAACGGAGATAAAACACCTCAATTACTGGGAGCGCTTGAGGTTTCTAAACCTGTATTCCCTGGAACGCAGGAGGGAGAGATACATGATTATATACACCTGGAAAATCCTAGAGGGACTAGTACCAAACTTGCACACGAAAATCACTCACTACGAAAGCAAAAGACTTGGCAGACGATGCACCATCCCCCCAATGAAAAGCAGGGGTGTCACTAGCACGTTAAGAGACCATACAATAAGTGTCAGGGGCCCGAGACTGTTCAACTGCCTCCCAGCACACATAAGGGGGATTACCAACAGACCCCTGGCAGTCTTCAAGCTGGCACTGGACAAGCACCTAAAGTCAGTTCCTGATCAGCCGGGCTGTGGCTCGTACGTTGGTTTGCGTGCAGCCAGCAGCAACAGCCTGGTTGATCAGGCGCTGATCCACCAGGAGGCCTGGTCACAGACCGGGCCGCGGGGGCGTTGACCCCCGAAACTCTCTCCAGGTAAACTCCAGGTCTACCAGGAAACACAGCAATTCACAACTGCAGACCATACCAAGTTGGGGGTGGTATTGCAATCTATTACTCTAGCCAATTATCTTGTATTAGCACCACTTGCTTTAGTGATGAATATTGGGAATACATTTTTGCTAATTTTACTGAAAAAAACCTTAAGAAGCCTATAATAATAGGTGCCATTTACCGGATACCCCACACAAACATCCCAAATTTCAGTGAGAAATTAAAGGCACTAATAACAAACAGATAAATGAGCAAGCACCACCTTCTCTTAGCTGGAGACTTCAACTTCAACATTTGCCTACTAGATGATCATCCTGTAACTGATTTCATCAACAATATGAACAACACACTTCTCATACCAACAATAACTAAACCAACCAGGCTCACTGAGACAAGAGCAACCATAATAGACCACATATGGACCAATATACTAGCCCCCCTTAAATCAGGGGTAATCACAGACAGCACTACAGACCACTATCCTACATTCCTCTTAACAAACATTAGTAAACCACCACTGGAATACAACAAAGTTTCATTTAGACTCCATGATGAGGTTTCAATAAGGAATTTCACTGCTGACCTAGAGACTGTTGATGGGCCTACAGAATTCTCCAAGGGTAATGGTATTGGTGACTGGACAGACAGACTGGACATAGGCAGATAATGTAGGCAAACACTAGGTTATGTTAGCCAGAGAGAACAGGCAGCCCAAGTTTGAATACTGGGGCACGAGTTTGAGACTGGAGTGCCCTTTCTTCTAGGACTAGATACCTCGGAACAGCAAGTGCCATGATCAGCAGGTGATGCCCCCACGTGTCGTCACATACTAGACCTGGGGAAATCGGGTGGAAGCACCTCGACATACTGTAGATGTTCTCCTCTGTCAGGCCCATACAGTTAGACAAGACCTCCTTTTTCTACTCGATTCTGGCCAGTGTCTGGGGAAAATTGCGAGTGAGTAGTGCTGTGGCCTTTGTGCAGCCGGCAGTTCATGACCAGTATGTACCGGCGTCTCTTGTCAGCCTAGAAGCTAGTGTCACTTTCTGTCTAAGGGATTTACACCCCCTTGGAAACAGGAATTTCTGAGGTGCAAGCAGGTCACTAATATTGACTGAATATTGCAGGAATTAAGGCTCCCGGTTGCACGTGGTTCTGAGGGGAAGTCCAGAGGGGCTAAAGCTTAGGGAGGTTGAAGACCAGAATAGATTCTCCAACACCAAGTAAGTTAGTCCTTTATATGTGCACGAAGGCGAGATTTCTTGCAACATCAGTCATTTATGAAAATCTGTCCTATAAGCCACTTGTGAGGCTGAGGTACCGACCTCAGGGCTTGGTGTCAACAGAGCTTGCCAGGGTAGACAACTCACATGGAGGCAGTCCAGACAAATTTTCACACTACTACTGCCTCTACCACTGCCTCTTCCAATGCCTCAACCACTGCCTCAACCACTCCAGTGGCACTCAATTTACAAGCACCAAACACAATGAATTATTGTGAAATGATTGGAAGAGCACGGAGACTAATGCTCACTCCGGCATAAACAAAGTCACACTGACTGACAATGTGTCAACCACTTCTTCCACTACTGCTTCAACCCTTGTATTTTTGTACAATTTTCTTCTTCAGTTCTATCGTATTAATAACAATAATAATAATAATAATAACAATAATAATAATAATAATAATAATAATAATAATAATAGTAATACAATAGAATTGAAGAAGGAAATTGTACAAAAATACGAAGGTTGAAGCAGCAGTGGAAGAAATGGTTGACACATGATCAGTGCGGCTTTGTTTATGCTGGAGTGAGCATCAGCCTCCGTGCTCTTCCAAACATTTCACAACAATTCATTGTGTTTGGTGCTTGTAGACTGAGTGTGACTGCTACATAATTAACCATGGGCCCAAAGAAACTTGCTAGTGCCAGCCCTTTGGTAAAGAAATTGAGAAATACAATAGAATTGAAGAAAGAAACTTTACCAAAATACAAGCAGTGCGCAGCAGTGGTTGAGGCAGTGGTATTTAATAACATTCATGTAATTAAACCATAACATTTATGTATTTAAAACAATATTTTACAACATTCTCATGTATTTTATGATTGTTCATGGTTCAACAAGTTAAGGAAGCAGTACTGTAATATATTTCCCTACAATATGTTGGGCCACCTAACCCTCGTGAATGTTGAGGGAGACCTGTATGCAATAACTTTAAAATACTTGAAATTTTGGAAAGTTTCGAGACATAATGGACAGATGTGCTCACGGAGATGGTAAATAACTTGGGTGGGATACGCCATATTAGAATGATAGGAGGAGCCATATAGCAAGTTTTGGTCATAATTTGAAATAGCAGTATTTGCAGAATGCCATAAAACAAGCTCTACTGTATTTGTATTCGTTTATACAGTAGTGTACTGTAAATTGCATTAAAAAGAATAGAGAATGCAAATTGGTCAGAGAGTTGGTTGTAAGTCTGTGTCGTCGGTAAACAAGAACATCACTCAGTGAGGAGAGGCTGCACACAAATATCTTTTTACATTTTTCAATACATACAACCTATGAATATCATGGAATAATTATAAAGTAAGGCCCCACTTATACAGCAGGTTAGGTTCCAGGCTACCGCCATAAAGCAGAAATCGCCATTAAGTGGAACACTTTTTTTTCCACTTGTAAATTATTATAAATGCTAGATAACAGGTTTACACTAACATATATTAAGTCAGGAATAGAACTATAAATTAAAAAACAAAATAAAAAATCAAATACTCACAGTATACCTGTTACTTACCTTATAAAATTAATATGAATATGTGAGAGATAAGTGGCAGTATAAAAGTTTTTTCCCATGTCAGCAATAAGTCACTTTGTCTCATTTTATTTTTGGGTTATCCCAGGTTCTCTACACATATGCTGCTAAATGTAACTGTATTTATATATACCTGAATAAACTTACTAGTGGTCACTGGTGTAACACTTTTAATTTCCAGCAGCACTTTCTCCTTATTGTTCACAACTGTACTGTCTGATGAGCCAAACCAAGCTGACGTGCTATCTCAGTCATCCACATACCTTGTTAGTAAACAAATTCATTCAGGTATACATAAATACAGTTACATAGATTATCATACATAGCAGCATATGTGTAGAGAACCTGGGATAACCCAAAAAAGTCAGCTCACTAACTTGGCACTTAAAGTAAGAGGCTTACGACTCTTCTTTTTATCACAACTAAGCTTAGACACCATTGTCAACAAGAGCCAACTAGTTAACAAAACAGTAAATGAGAGAGAATGAGATACACAGAGTTCAGATAATATAAAATCACAAACTGAACGGGTGGTGGGGGATCACTAGGTCAGGTAAAATAAATGCATATTAATATGTGCCCAATTTAGTTCATTAACATACGTTTGTAAAACTTTTGCCTCACAATATTTGTTTTTATTATAATAATAATTACCTCACAATACACATACTCTTACACTGTGTACAAGTTGTACAAGTTAGTACAGAAGAATATACAAGCAGCAACACTCCCATTCTCATGCAACACACCATTTGTACAGTGAATGATATTATTATTATTATTAATTATTATTATTATTATTATCATAAAAAAGAAGCGCTAAACCCTCAAGGGTCGTAAATAGTTAGTCACGGCATACGAAAGGAATATTTTTTACACTTATCCCCCAGTAACTAGTATTGGACTCGAGAAAACGTAATTCTTCAGACACTGCTACAAGCTGCTTGGTAAACACATCTCATATTTATGTCAAGTTTTATACTGTTTCAGTATGTATCATACTTGTGTGTTATCTAAGGCTTCTTATATAATTTTGAAAAAATATCATAGACGGATTAATGGATATTTCTATATACAACATTTAATGCACCAAGATTATTATTATTATTATTATTATTATTATTATTATTATTATTATTATTATTATTATTATTATTATTATTGCATCTTCAAGAGCAGAGAGACTCTTAGTGATTTTAATGTGTACCTGCATGCCAGCACAGTTTATTATTATTATTATCACACTGGCCGATTCCCACCAAGGCAGGGTGGCCCGAAAAAGAAAAACTTTCACCATCATTCACTCCATCACTGTCTTGCCAGAAGGGTGCTTTACACTACAGTTTTTAAACTGCAACATTAACACCCCTCCTTCAGAGTGCAGGCACTGTACTTCCCATCTCCAGGACTCAAGTCCGGCCTGCCAGTTTCCCTGAATCATTTCATAAATGTTACTTTGCTCACACTCCAACAGCACGTCAAGTATTAAAAACCATTTGTCTCCATTCACTCCTATCAAACACGCTCACGCATGCCTGCTGGAAGTCCAAGCCCCTCGCACACAAAACCTCCTTTAACCCCTCCCTCCAACCTTTCCTAGGCCGACCCCTACCCCGCCTTCCTTTCACTACAGACTGATACACTCTTGAAGTCATTCTGTTTCGCTCCATTCTCTCTACATGTCCGAACCACCTCAACAACCCTTCCTCAGCCCTCTGGACAACAGTTTTGGCAATCCCGCACCTCCTCCTAACTTCCAAACTACGAATTCTCTGCATTATATTAACACCACACATTGCCCTCAGACATGACATCTCCACTGCCTCCAGCCTTCTCCTCGCTGCAACATTCATCACCCATGCTTCACACCCATACAGGAGCATTGGTAAAACTATACTCTCATACATTCCCCTCTTTGCCTGCAAGAGCAAAGTTTTTTGTCTCCACAGACTCCTAAGTGCACCGCTCACCCTTTTCCCCTCATCAATTCTATGATTCACCTCATCTTTCATAGACTCATCCGCTGACACGTCCACTCCCAAATATCTGAATACATTCACCTCCTCCATACTCTCTCCCTCCAATCTGATATCCAATCTTTCATCACCTAATCTTTTTGTTATCCTCATAACCTTACACTTTCCTGTATTCACTTTCAATATTTTTCTTTTACATATCCTACCAAATTCATCCACCAACCTCTGCAACTTCTCTTCAGAATCACCAAAGAGCACAGTGTCATCAGCAAAGAGCAACTGTTACAACTCCCACTTCATGTGTGATTCTTTATCTTTTAACTCCACACCTCTTGCCAAGACCCTCACATTAACGTCTCTTACAACCCCATCTATAAATATATTGAACAACCACGGTGATATCATACATCCTTGTTTAAGGCCTACTTTTACTGCAAAACAATCTCCCTCTTTCCTACATACTCTAACTTGAGCCTCACTATCCTCGTAAAAACTCTTCACTGCTTTCAGTAACCTACCTCCTATACCGTACATCTGCAACATCTGTCACATTGCCCCCCTATCCACCCTCTCATACGCCTTTTCCAAATCCATAATTGCCACAAAAACCTCTTTAGCCTTATCTAAATACTGTTCACTTATATGTTTCACTGTAAACACCTGGTCCACACATCCCCTACCTTTCTTAAAGCCTCCTTGTTCATCTGCTATCCTATTCTCCATCTTACTCTTAATTCTTTCCATAATAACTCTACCATACACTTTACCAGGTATACTCAACAGACTTATCCCCCTATAATTTTTGCACTCTCTTTTATCCCCTTTGCCTTTATACAAAGGAACTATGCATGCTCTCTGCCAATCCCTAGGTACCTTACCCTCTTCCATACATTTTTTTTCAAATTCAAATTCAAAGTTCATTCTCTATAAGGATTACAATGCTGAGTTTACAGAATTTGGTTACTGTGTGGTTTACATGTAGTAAAATACTAATTACAGAGGGGGCCACTAGAACACCTAGCATGGCTAGGCATTTCGGGCAGACTAGTAGAATTACAGTAATTCAACCATTCAAATCATTATGAAGCCAGTGTAGTCTGCAATCAATCAAACAAACGGGCTTCCACATGGATAAATTGTCATTTTTGTGGAAATTGGTGTCATGCCCCTTGTGCAAATATCCAAGAACTAGCTACAAGAAGTATTAAAACAGGGAAGTGTTTTTGGGTATGTCCAAATGAGATAAATCTGTGGACTAATATCACATTGGTATTAAAAGAGGATAACATCAAAGCTGCTTTCATAGAAAACCTGGAAGCTTTCTACAACAGATGGGAACATAAAAAGTCTGGGCTGGATGGTACTGCCCTTGATGCTGGTCATGTAAACAGAAACTGTAAGACTGGATGTGATGTCCTAGTTGTCAGTAAATGTGGGGCTGATAGTGCTGTCCTGGTAGACAGTAATGGTGAAGCTGGAGATTTTGTCCAGGAAGTCGGGAATTGTACGCAGGATGGAATGCATATAAATGACCTCATGGGAGACAGGAGCTGTAGTGGTGAATCAAGTGTAGTCAAAGATAAGATAAAACCAATTATTGCAAACTAGAAATACCACAGGAAAGAGCAAACAAGAGGACTCCACTAGCAATAGTGAGGATATATTACCAAAAACAACTGTTGGGAGCTCCTTTGTTGGTGCTAGGGAGGATAGGAATAAGACAGGTAAACATGCACCAACAGGGAATACAGTCACAGAAAAACAAGGCAAACATGCACCAACAGGGAATACAGTCACAGAAACCCAAGGCAAATGGAAACCAAGCCTGTGCACATACTATGCACTTGGTATCTGCAGGCATGGGAAATCTGGAAAAACAGATGGGACGTGCAACTATGACCACCCTAGAAAATGCCGTGCCCATATGACAACAGGAAAATGCAAACTCACTTCCTGTAAGCTTTTTCACCCTGAAATGTGTCCCTCTTCAGTACAGGAAAGACTGCTATAACTTAAATTGCCAGGCACACCATCTAAAGGGGTCAAAAAGATACAAAACATCCAGGCCATAGGAAAACCTGGGTAGCCACAGCCACTCAAGAGGGAGAGGTTTTTTAGTGCCAGGAAGAAAAAAAACTGGCAGGAAATGGCATAAATCGTACACCAAATCCAGTCATTCCTGGAGTGGAACCACAGTCGATGGCCTCCATTCCAAACCAACAGATACAGATACTAATGCCGGAAAAAAAAACCCATTACCAACAATACCACCAGTCCGATGACATTCTTCTTTGCAAATACAGGGTCTAAAGCCAGCAACAAACAACAAAATACCTTTCATCCTTGGATTGCTTGCAGAGGCAAAGGCAATGTTTGCGGCTTTCACTGAGACCCACATAAAGGATCACTTGGACAACGAAATATGGATCCCAGGTTACAACCTATACAGATGTGACAGAGTGAACAGGCAAAACGGGGGGGGGGGGTTGCCCTGTACATTGCAGAGTCACTTGTGTGCACAGAACTGCTGAATGCCTCAAATGATGTAGTGGAAGTTTTATCAGTAAAGATCGAGAACCAAAACCTAGTTATTGTGGTAGTCTACAAGCCTCCGGATGCAACATCCCAGCAATTCCAGGAACAGATGTTAAAAATTGACCAAAGTCTGGAAAATCTGCCAGCTCCTGCACCCATCATCTTGCTCCAGGGAGATTTCAACTTAAGGCACTTAAAATGGAGGAATAATGCAAATAATATTGTTGCAGTAATAACACCAGGAGGCAGCTCTGATGAAAACTCACACTCACACGAGCTTTTAAATCTCTGCACAAAATTCAATTTAAACCAGCAAATAATAGAGCCTACTAGACTGGAGAATACAATAGACCTCATCTTCACTAACAATGATGATATGATACGAAATGTCACCATATCAAAACAATATACTCAGATCACAACATAATTGAGGTTCAGACATGTATGCGCGGAGCCCCAGACCGACATAATGAGATTAGTCACGAGGGAGCATTCACCAAATTCAACTTCAATAACAAAAACATAAAGTGGGACCAAGTAAACCAAGTCCTAACCAATATAAGCTGGGAAGATATACTAAGCAACACAGACCCCAACTTATGCCTAGAACAGATTAACTCGGAGGCGCTCGATGTATGCACAAGGCTTATTCCTCAAAGAAAAAGGAGGAGTAGATGTAAAATAGAAAGGGACAAGTGCCCACTTTACAGGCGACGGAAAAGAATAACAGAGCGGCTAAAAGAGGTCAATATATCTGAAAGGCATAGGGAGACACTGGCCAGAGAAATAGCAAGCATCGAACTTAAGCTAAAGGAATCTTATAGGAGTCAGGAATCGCGGGAAGAACTAAAAGCCATAAATGAAATCGAAAGAAACCCAAAGTATTTCTTCTCCTATGCCAAATCAAAGTCGAGAACAACGTCCAGCATTGGGCCCCTACTTAAACAAGATGAGTCCTACACAGATGACAGCAAGGAAATGAGTGAGCTACTCAAGTCCCAATATGACTAAATTTTTAGCATGCCGCTAACCAGACTGAGAGTCGAAGATCAAAATGAATTTTTTTATGAGAGATCCACAGAATTTGGTTAACACAAGCCTATCTGATGTTATCCTGATGCCAAAAGACTTCGAACAGGCGATAAATGACATGCCCATGCACTCTGCCCCAGGGCCAGACTCATGGAACTCCGTGTTCATCAAGAACTGCAAGAAGCCCCTATCAAGAGCTTTTACCATCCTATGGAGAGGGAGCATGGACACGGGGGTCGTCCCACAGTTACTAAAAACAACAGACATAGCCCCACTCCACAAAGGGGGCAGTAAAGCAACAGCAAAGAACTACAGACCAATAGCACTAACATCCAATATCATAAAAATCTTTGAAAGGGTCCTAAGAAGCAAGATCACCACCCATCTAGAAACCCATCAGTTACACAACCCAGGGCAAGATGGGTTTAGAACAGGTTGCTCCAGTCTGTCTCAACTATTGGATCACTACGACAAGGTCCTAGATGCACTAGAAGACGAAAAGAATGCAGATGTAATACATACAGACTTTGCAAAAGCCTTCGACAAGTGTGACCATGGCGTAATAGCGCACAAAATGCGTGCTAAAGGAATAACGGGAAAAGTCGGTCGATGGATCTATAATTTCCTCACTAACAGAACACAGAGAGTAGTCGTCAACAGAGTAAAGTCCGAGGCAGCTACGGTGAAAAGCTCTGTTCCACAAGGCACAGTACTCGCTCCCATCTTGTTCCTCATCCTCATATCCGACATAGACAAGGATGTCAGCCACAGCACCGTGTCTTCCTTTGCAGATGACACCCGAATCTGCATGACAGTGTCTTCCATTGCAGACACTGCAAGGCTCGAGGCGGACATCAACCAAATCTTTCAGTGGGCTGCAGAAAACAATATGAAGTTTAACGATGAGAAATTTCAATTACTCAGATATGGCAAACACGAGGAAATTAAATCGTCATCAGAGTACAAAACAAATTCTGGCCACAAAATAGAGCGAAACACCAACGTCAAAGACCTGGGAGTGATCATGTCGGAGGATCTCACCGTCAAGGACCATAACATTGCATCAGTCGCATCTGCTAGAAAAATGACAGGATGGATAATGAGAACCTTCAAAACTAGGGATGCCAAGCCCATGATGACACTCTTCAGGTGACTTGTTCTATCTAGGCTGGAATATTGCTGTACACTAACAGCACCTTTCAAGGCAGGTGAAATTGCTGACCTAGAAAATGTACAGAGAACCTTCACGGCGCGCATAACGGAGATAAAACACCTCAATTACTGGGAGCGCTTGAGGTTCCTGAACCTGTATTTCCTGAAATGCAGGAGGGAGAGATACATGATTATATACACCTGGAAAATCCTAGAGGGACTAGTACCGAACTTGCACACGAAAATCACTCACTACGAAAGCAAAAGACTTGGCAGACGATGCACCATCCCCCCAATGAAAAGCAGGGGTGTCACTAGCACGTTAAGAGACCATACAATAAGTGTCAGGGGCCCGAGACTGTTCAACTGCCTCCCAGCATACAAAAGGGGGATTACCAACAGACCCCTGGCAGTCTTCAAGCTGGCACTGGACAAGCACCTAAAGTCGGTTCCTGATCAGCCAGGCTGTGGCTCGCACGTTGGTTTGCGTGCAGCCAGCACTAACAGCCTGATTGATCAGGCTCTGATCCACCAGGAGGCCTGGTCACAGACCGGGCCGCGGGGGCATTGACCTCCGGAACTCTCTCCAGGATGTGATAGAGAACCCACTTAGATTAATTCTTATCTTTAAAATATTACAAATTATGAGGTAAGTTGGTATTATGGCTAAGTGACTAAATACTAGTTTGTGAGTTTAGCAATGTGAATGCTTTTGTTTTGGCACAATACATACTTTCAGTATTGGAGTAACACAGGCCAACTTATGACTAGTTAGGATTCATTATTTTAAGATTGAGATTAATATTTCTGTTTATGGTCAAATGGGTGAGTGTAAGTGTGAACCACCAGGTGGTATTCGTGTAATTAGTTGACGGGGTGTATCAGGGAGATAAGATGTTTTCTAATGGTAGTTTTGAAGGTGATGAATGTGTCTGCAGTTCTAGAGTTTTCAGGCAGGGTGTTCCAGATTTTAGGGCCTTTGACATACATTGAATTTTTGTAAAGGTTTAGTAGGACACGAGGAATGTCATAGAGATGTTTGTGTCTGGTGTTATGCCTGTGGGTTCTGTCGGAACTAACAAGAAAGCATTTTAGGTCAAGGTTAATATTGGAATTTAAGGTGCTGTAGATGTAGATTGCACAGTAGTAAGATAGCATCAACCACTCAAAAACTATATCCCCACCTGCTTTTAACATCTCTATCTTTATCCCATCAATCCCAGCTGCCTTACCCCCTTTCATTTTACCTACTGCCTCACGAACTTCCTCCACACTCACAACTGGCTCTCCATCACTCCTACAAGATGTTATTCCTCCTTGCCCTATACACGAAATCACAGCTTCCTTATCTTCATCAACATTCAACAATTCCTCAAAATATTCCCTCCATCTTCCCAATACCTCTAACTCTCCATTTAATAACTCTCCTCTCCTATTTTTAACTGACAAATCCATTTGTTCTCTAGGCTTCCTTAACTTGTTAATTTCACTCCAAAACTTTTTCTTATTTTCAACAAAATTTATTGATAACATCTCACCCACTCTCTCATTTGCTCTCTTTTTACACTGCTTCACCACTCTCTTAACCTCTCTCTTTTTCTCCATATACTCTTCCCTCCTTGCATCACTTCTACTTTGTAAAAACTTCTCATATGCTAACTTTTTCCCTCTTACTACTCTCTTTACATCATCATTCCATCAATCGCTCCTCTTCCCTCCCGCACCCACTTTCCTGTTACCAAAACCTTCTGCTGAACACTCTAACACTACATTTTTAAACCTACCCCATACCTCTTCGACCCCATTGCCTATGCTCTCATTGGCCCATCTATCCTCCAATAGTTGTTTATATCTTACCCTAACTGCCTCCTCCAGTGTGTAAGTATATTTATGTATAGATACATATATCTAAATGTATCTATGTATATTTATACATAGATACATTTATTTAATAAATGTATGGAAGAGGGTAAGGTACCTAGGGATTGGCAGAGAGCATGCATAGTTCCTTTGTATAAAGGCAAAGGGGATAAAAGAGAGTGCAAAAATTATAGGGGGATAAGTCTGCTGAGTATACCTGGTAAAGTGTATGGTAGAGTTATTATTGAAAGAATTAAGAGTAAGACGGAGAATAGGATAGCAGATGAACAAGGAGGCTTTAGGAAAGGTAGGGGGTGTGTGGACCAGGTGTTTACAGTGAAACATATAAGTGAACAGTATTTAGATAAGGCTAAAGAGGTCTTTGTGGCATTTATGGATTTGGAAAAGGCGTATGACAGGGTGGATAGGGGGGCAATGTGGCAGATGTTGCAAGTGTATGGTGTAGGAGGTAGGTTACTGAAAGCAGTGAAGAGTTTTTACGAGGATAGTGAGGCTCAAGTTAGAGTATGTAGGAAAGAGGGAAATTATTTCCCAGTAAAAGTAGGCCTTAGACAAGGATGTGTGATGTCACCGTGGTTGTTTAATATATTTATAGATGGGGTTGTAAGAGAAGTAAATGCGAGGGTCTTGACAAGAGGCGTGGAGTTAAAAGATAAAGAATCACACACAAAGTGGGAGTTGTCACAGCTGCTCTTTGCTGATGACACTGTGCTCTTGGGAGATTCTGAAGAGAAGTTGCAGAGATTGGTGGATGAATTTGGTAGGGTGTGCAAAAGAAGAAAATTAAAGGTGAATACAGGAAAGAGTAAGGTTATGAGGATAACAAAAAGATTAGGTGATGAAAGATTGAATATCAGATTGGAGGGAGAGAGTATGGAGGAGGTGAATGTATTCAGATATTTGGGAGTGGACGTGTCAGCGGATGGGTCTATGAAACATGAGGTAAATCATAGAATTGATGAGGGGAAAAGGGTGAGTGGTGCACTTAGGAGTCTGTGGAGACAAAGAACTTTGTCCTTGGAGGCAAAGAGGGGAATGTATGAGAGTATAGTTTTACCAACGCTCTTATATGGGTGTGAAGCATGGGTGATGAATGTTGCAGCGAGGAGAAGGCTGGAGGCAGTGGAGATGTCATGTCTGAGGGCAATGTGTGGTGTGAATATAATGCAGAGAATTCGTAGTTTGGAAGTTAGGAGGAGGTGCGGGATTACCAAAACTGTTGTCCAGAGGGCTGAGGAAGGGTTGTTGAGGAGGTTCGGACATGTAGAGAGAATGGAGCGAAACAGAATGACTTCAAGAGTGTATCAGTCTGTAGTGGAAGGAAGGCGGGGTAGGGGTCGGCCTAGGAAAGGTTGGAGAGAGGGGGTAAAGGAGGTTTTGTGTGCGAGGGGCTTGGACTTCCAGCAGGTATGCATGAGCGTGTTTGATAGGAGTGAATGGAGACAAATGGTTTTTAATACTTGACGTGCTGTTGGAGTGTGAGCAAAGTAACATTTATGAAGGGGTTCAGGGAAACCGGCAGGCCGGACTTGAGTCCTGGAGATGGGAAGTACAGTGCCTGCACTCTGAAGGAGGGGTGTTAATGTTGCAGTTTAAAAACTGTAGTGTAAAGCACCCTTCTGGCAAGACAGTGATGGAGTGAATGATGGTGAAAGTTTTTCTTTTTCGGGCCACCCTGCCTTGGTGGGAATCGGCCAGTGTGATAAAAAAAAAAAAAAAAAAAAAAATATAAGTATAATTAACAGAATACATACAATGTATGCAATAACCATAAAATACTCAAAATTTTGGTCAGCGACCAGTGAAGAGGCGAGGCCAGGAACTTGGACTCGACCACTGCTGTTATTGCTGTTCTTACTGCTGAACAGCGGTTTAGTGCCGATGAAGGTAGTGTAGGTAGCAATGATACGGCCGTGGACTAGTTTGGCTTTAATTGGGTAGGAGTGAGTACACAACGGGCAGTGTGAGGGAGTGACCGTAAGCCAGTCCGTGGAGGGGGAGCACTTGTGTCTGTCAAGTCGGTCGGCCTAGGAGTGAGAGACGGTGGGCTCAGCCTCCCACTGAAGTGGGTGAGCCTACAGAGGGCAGCACCTCAAATGCCGCGAAATATGAACTAGTCAGAGCAGACGGCTAGGCTGTGTGTTCTGACAGTACAGGCTGTCTACATTTGCTCGGCCACGCACCTCGCGTCGTCCCGACGGGACAATACTGGTGGGCCCGTAGGTATAAAGGAATTACGTACACTAGCTACCCCAGAGAGGGACTGGCTTTCGCTCACTAGTAAATCAAAAATGGACATAAAAATGCAACAGGCAAAAAAAAACTCTCCCATCCAGGGGAAGAGAAAACTGGTTTGCCCTCACTGTTTCATCGAGGAGAGAGTCCGGAGACGTCAGCGCTGGAACTAAAATCTTCTATATACAGGTTGTCCGCAGGGCTGAACATCAGTTGACCACTCGTCTACGAACGTTGTTGCACCCTCACATCTGCAAACAATGACTGACAGTAGCATTTCCTAAGGTGTGACATGTGACTCAGAGGGCAGCACTGCCCTGACCGTAATACAGGCTTTTTTTTTTCTTTTTTGTTATAAAAACACTGGTGCACATACCTACAATAATACTATATCCATGGAATTCATTACACTCTGGGTACCCTTCTAAAAGTATTTACATAATTACATGATGTTGTCCACCCTGACTCCATTATCGACTAGCTATACAATGTGTGTGCATTTATACCCATTTCTGCAAGCAAACAATTAGCATAACTAGCGTAGGAGTCAGACAAGTCAGTAGGTACGTCAATGTCACAGAAATGTACTGTTGTCCTGGGTCGCAGGCCATAAGTATGGAGCCTTACTGGGCCATCTTCCGTACCAGTAGTAGTGGGAGAAGGGATAGATGGGTTGTCCCTAGCATTAGTCTGATCGTGGCGTTGCAACGCACGCGCCTCCAGCTCTGCTTCGGCCTGCATATGGTCCACATAATTCATGTGATCAAGATGGGCTTCCTTGATAGTTCCCGTAGCAATCTCCCTCACCTCGAACTTATTGCCACGGAGCTGTCGTAGGACACGGTAAGGACCCACAAACTTTGGGACAAGTTTGTGCATACCTGGGGTCTGCACTGGGTTGAGCAACATAACTTTGCAACCTGGTTCCACTTTGCTTTCCTTGGCGTGGGCATTGCACTCAGACGTGAACCTATCAGTAGCTTTCATAAGGTTCTCTCGTACCCGCTGGAAGACAAGCTGCGTTGTCCTCATCTTTACTACACTGGGGTTATCAGTATCGTAAGTAGGTCTAGGTGGAGCAAACAGAATTTCATATGGTAAGCGCTTGTCATAGCCATACAAAGCAAAATGAGGTGTCTCACCGATCGAGCTGTTGAGGGAGGAATTTAATGTACACTGAACATCTGGGATAGCCTCATCCCATGTAGTACAACTTGGGTTAACGGTTACTCTGAGCACCTCCAGGACTTTGCGATTTGTACGTTCAGCAAGACCATTACTCGCAGGGTGGCGTGGAGCTACTGGCGCTTGATGAATGTTGAATCTGGAGCAAAGATCCTGCATTATGCCATTTATAAACTCAGACCCATTGTCTGACAGAAGGACACGTGGGCAAGTATGACGAAGAACAACATACTCACGGAAAGCACTAGCGACCGTTTCGGCGGTTTTATCAGGAATGGGTACTAATTCACTGTACCGTGTCAAGTTATCTACCATTACAAGCAGGTGCTTATTTCCCTTCTCCGAGATCGAGAAGTTCGTCAACAGGTCGACAGAAGTTCTCTCCTAGGGCTCCTTTGTAATGGGATACTTTAGAATGGGGTTAGGACCTGTAATGGTACCCTTGTGCTGTAGGCAAACAACACACTGGTGTACATGCTTGGCAATGTCCGCTGCCATCTTAGGCCAGAAATATTTCATTCGTGCCTGTTTGATACTGCGGTCCTTCCCGGGGTGCGCTACACCTGGGACATTGTGGATCAACCTAAGAGTAGCTGGTATCATGGACTCTGGTATCACCAGTTGGTACATGGTTCTGCCGGGGTCCACCAGCTGTGCAACACGGCACAGTACTCCTTGGTTGACCACCAAATCCTTCAGTGGAACGGGAGACTTGACCTGTAAGTCAACGTCCTCCTTGGTCAGGAAACGAATGACTGGAGACCACACAGGGTCCTGTCGTTGGGCTCTCTCGAGATCCTCAACAGAGAACGAATTGCCGACACTCACGAATGCTATATGCCTCAACAGGGCATCAGCTACAACATTTTGCTTACCTGGGACATAGCAAATTTCAGGGTTGTAGTCATTGAACGTGAGCGACCACCGAGCATGCTTTCCCGAGAGGTTCTTATTCGCAAAAAGGGCCAATAAGGGTAAATGATCTGTGTAAATCTTGATAGGATAATGATAGATGATATACCGAAAATGACTCAGGGCCCATACAATGGCTAAAGCTTCTAGCTCTGTCACTGAATAATTGACTTCCACTTTAGTAAGGACACGGCTAGCATAGGCAATAGGCTGTTGCTTACCATTAGATTCCTGTGACAAGACTGCACCGATGCCAACTTTGCTGGCATCAGTCGTCAAGGTAAATGCCTTTGTGAAACCAGGGAATCTAAGGGTTGGGGCTGATGTTAACTTGTTCTTAAGAATGACAAAAGCTCGTTCCTGATCACACGTCCACTCAAAAGGGGCATCCTTCTTGAGTAAGCGTGTCAGGGGTGCAGCAATGGTGGAGAAACCTGCGATAAAGGTGCAGTAGAAACCCGCCAGGCCTATGAAGGACCGGACTGCATCCGCCGTCATGGGTCTGGGGAATTTCTGCACGGCCGAGATTTTAGACTCGTCCATCTTTATGCCATTCTGAGTCACTACGTGACCCAGAAATTTTATTTCCTTCCAGAGGAAATGACATTTGGAGAGCTTTACCTTAAGATTTGCCTGAGCTAGCCTGTCCAATACCCTGTCAAGTTTCTCAAGATGTGACGGGACATCTTGCGACATGACTATGAGATCATCCAGGTAGACCATGAGCGTGCCACCTAGGAGGGTACTGAAAATTGTCGTCATCAAACGACTAAACGTGATTGGGCTTCCACGTAAGCCGAAGGGTATCCTCCTGAACTGGTAATGACCAGTTGGAGTAGAGAAAGCTGTCAACTCTCTGCTCTCATCATCGAGGGGGATCTGCCAGAACCCTTGAAGAAGATCAAGAGTTGAAAAGACCTTATTATCGCCGATGTTCTGCAACAGATCGTTCAGAACTGGCAATGAAAAGCGGTCTGGGATGGTACATGCATTCAGTTTCCTGTAATCGATAACAGGGCGCCAGATTCCGTCCTTCTTGGGGACCAGAATAAGGGGAGCATTCCATGGGGAAGTGGATTCCTCAATAACTCCATCACGGAGCATTTGTGTAATGAGTTCTTCGGCGAAGACTCTTTGCTCATGTGGCAGGCGATACACAGGTACGTAAATGGGTTTAGTACCTTTGCCAAGTGGAATACAGTGAGAGATCAGTGGGGTCAAACCCATTGACTCACCATCTAGTGCGACTGCAGAACGTGCACGATTGAGAACCTGGAGAAGTTTTGGGACCTCTTCAGGATAGTCTGTCAAAGCTAGATCATCTTCCTGCACTGGCCGGGTGTTGGAAGAGTCAGCAGCAGACTCGCCTGGGAGAACTGCACTCACAAGGAAGTCAGCTGGGGCTTCACCCTCCACTCTCACCGGGAGAGGGAATCTGACAAGGTCGACAAGTGAGGTATTCTTCCGCAGGGGAAATTCTCGACTGTGCATGTTGACAACAAGGACTTGCAACTTACCACGTTGCACTGTGTGCAAGGATGGTTCAAGGGAGAGGCCCTTCACTCGGCACATGTCGTTGTCAACCAGCACATGGTCTCCTTCAAAAGCTCTGTTCACGTACACCGTAACAGGAGTGAGCGAGTTAGCTGACAAAGTGACGTCATACTTTGTACAAGCAGTAACTCTGCTCGCTGATGCCATGACACGAGTCAGACAGTCGCCTGCCGACAGGGATACTGCGGCTTGACAACTGCTGGTCTCTACAACAGCGTCAGAGTTAGAGTGAAGGTTAGACTGGGTGTCCCCAGACTGGGTTTCACTGGTAACTAAGCGCTGATGGCCAGGAGGTGATGGGCAACGAGCTCTACTACGAGGTCGATCAGGACAAGAGATCGACCCCGGGGAGAATGTGCTATGGAAACCACCAGTTTCCAACGATTCTAGGCACTGTGCATACTCTGAGACAGAGTAGCACGTAGTGGATCCTAAGCGCACGCCCCAGAAGGGCACATCCACTCCGCTGAATTCTGCTTTCCACTCAGCTGGATCTAAGCGGATCCTAAGGTCTGCCATGGTTTTGAACCCTATGAGCAGGTCACCATGGAAAACAATACCATCTATGACTAAGAATTTTGTGGACAGCTTGTGACCCTGGACCACAAATTCTAACGTCGTACGACCATGAACCGTCAGCGGATTACCTGAGACTCCTCTCAAGGTCTGAATGGCAGACGGCTCTGTCAACATGGCCGCGTGAAGACCAATGTCTCGGAAAAAAGTGGAGCGGACAATGTTAACCACCGAACCTGTATCTAGGAAAAGCTGGACAGGCTTATGGTGGACAGTGGACTCGATGAGCGGTCCACACGGGTTGTCATGCCGAAAATGAATGCATGACAGGCCGACGAAATCCCCGGAGTCACAGCTGCTCGAGGCTCGACGCTTGTTAACGAGGCTCGACCTGGAAGGTACGGTACGAGTCTCGGCAACAACGTCAAGACACTCTGTTTCCTCACTGTTGGCAAGCGTATCACTGCCCAGGGCGGCGAATGCATTGCGGACAGGGATGGAATACAGCGACTCCGACAGGGTTACTATGTCTTTCGCTGGTTTTGCGGACGCGCCTCTTCCCCCGAACTAGTGGAAGGGCTTCTACGAGCACGTGCATTGTGCGACGACTGCTTGCTCCACTCAGCTGACAGCATACTTCGCAGCTTGTGACACTCATGGGAGGTATAACTGGAAGTATTGTGGTACATACAGACTCCCTCGCGAGACTGAGCATGGGGACGGTGACAGTTACTTTGATACTGAGCGTGGGGACGGTTATGGTTACTTTGATACTGAGCGTGGGGACAGTTATGGTTACTTTGCGGGGACTTAGGTTTGTAACACTCCGATCGGTAGTGCCCTCATTTGCCACAGTTGAAACAAGTCACTACACGCTTAGCGGGTGAAGTTGGGGGTGGTGTCTGCTGGCGACGTTTCGCCCTGGTCCAGGAAGTCGATGACTGCCTTTTTGTATGAGACTGACTGTTGTTACTGTGGTCAATATTTTTACTTAGGCGCGTGTTAGTGGGACTGGGGTTAGAAACTTTGTGGGCTGGCTGTCTGACAGCAGCGGCAAAAGTGACTTCCGGCTGCGACCGCGGGGTCACTGTGGACAGCGCCGGAAGGATGGGTATAGGATCATCCGCAAAGCGACAAACCTTGCCTTGCTCGGCAGGCGGCTTGATCGCGTCAATGGCATCATATGCACCCAGGACGTCGTGCTGAGGGCCGAGTCCTAGCGCATCAATGGCACCTCGGAGGTTAGGGGGGGCATCCCTCCGCATGATGCCTACAGCCAGCATGGGGATGATGTCTTCAGCTTTAATACAGTTGTCACCATTCACCCACTTAGTGGTGCTGATGGCATCAGTAAAGTCTTTGGCGGCTTGCTCAAACCGGCAAATGCAAGCCAGGGGGCTTTCGTGCCGGTATTGACATTCGGCCAAGACGCTGGTAATGATGTCAATGTAATGGCGTTGGCGACTACGCCGAAAATAATGCCTAAATTCCTCCTTAAGTTCGCCCCAAGACTGAATCTTACAAACTCGATTGAGCCGCACAAAGGCACCTATATCATCCTGGGTGAGATCCACTGCTGCAACAGCAGCACGAATGTACTGTGTATCCGTGGGACTATCAAATAGAGCCTGAACAGTCGTCTCGACTGACTGCAGCCATGGCTCTAAACTATTTGAACGACCATCAAAAATAAGGGTCGGGTATGGACGATG
>NW_027197507.1:0-60206 GCF_038502225.1 Cherax quadricarinatus
ATTTATATCCATTAGATGGTCAATTTTGCATTACTTTATCATTTGTGATTATCAACAATGATTTCGAGATTGTCAATATTGACTTGCGTTGCTGTAAGTGTTGTCATGTCCAATTTTTCACATTTTTATTTTTTATAACTTTATTTATTGGACGATCTTGATGCAACTTTCACCACATGAGGCTCAATAGGCCTAAAGTCTCTGGTAAAAAAATCAACGAAATCGAGCAAAGGAAAAATAAAAAATTCAGGCTGCCTCTCCCCTTACCGACCTTCACGTAGGGAAGGTTCTGGTACCTTGATGTTGGTAAAAGGTTCTTGATCCAGGGAAGTGTAGTCAACCTTCCTTGTTCTTGATTCCAGGAAGTATGATCAACCTTCCTTGTTCTTGATCCAGGGAAGTGTGATCAACCTTCCTTATTCTTGATCCTGGGAAGTGTGGTCAACCTTCCTTGTTCTTGATCCAGGGAACTGTGGTCAACCTTCCTTGTTCTTGATCCAGGGAAGTGTAGTCAACCTTCCTTGTTCTTGATTCTGGGAAGTGTGGTCAACCTTCCTTGTTCTTGATCCTGGGAAGTGTGGTCAACCTTCCTTGTTCTTGATCCAGGGAAGTGTGTTCAACCTTCCTTGTTCTTGATTCCGGGAAGTGTGATAAATCTTCCTTGTTCTTGATCCAGGGAAGTGTGGACAACCTTCCTTGTTCTTGATCCAGGGAAGTGTGGTCAACCTTCCTTGTTCTTGATTCCGGGAAGTGTGGTCAACCTTCCTTGTTGTTGATTCTGGGAAGTGTGGTCAACCTTCCTTGTTCTTGATCCTGGGAAGTGGGAAGTGTGGTCAACCTTCCTTGTTCTTGACCTTCCCAGGGAAGTGTGGTCAACCTTCCTTGTTCTTGATTCCGGGAAGTGTGGTCAACCTTCCTTGTTCTTGATCCAGGGAAGTGTGGTCAACCTTCCTTGTTCTTGATCCAGGGAAGTGTGGTCAACCTTCCTTGTTCTTGATCCAGGGAAGTGTGGTCAACCTTCCTTGTTCTTGATTCCGGGAAGTGTGGTCAACCTTCCTTGTTCTTGATCCAGGGAAGTGTGGTCAACCTTCCTTCCTTCTTGATCCAGGGAAGTGTAGTCAACCTTCCTTGTTCTTGATTCCGGGAAGTGTGGTCAACCTTCCTTGTTCTTGATCCAGGGAAGTGTAGTCAACCTTCCTTGTTCTTGATTCCGGGAAGTGTGATCAACCTTCCTTGTTCTTGATCCAAAGAAGTGTGGTCAACCTTCCTTGTTCTTGATCCTGGGAAGTGTGGTCAACCTTCCTTGTTCTTGATCCAGGGAAGTGTGATCAACCTTCCTTGTTCTTGATCCAGGGAAGTGTGGTCAACCTTCCTTGTTCTTGATCCACGGAAGTGTGGTCAACCTTCCTTGTTCTTGATCCAGGGAAATGAGGTCAACCTTCCTTGTTCTTGATCCAGGGAAGTGTGGTCAACCTTCCTTGTTCTTGATCCAGGGAAGTGTAGTCAACCTTGTTCTTGATTCCGGGAAGTGTGATCAACCTTCCTTGTTCTTGATTCCGGGAAGTGTGGTCAACCTTCCTTGTTCTTGATCCAGGAAAGTGTGGACAACCTTCCTTGTTCTTGATCCAGGGAAGTGTAGTCAACCTTCCTTGTTCTTGATTCCGGGAAGTGTGGTCAACCTTCCTTGTTCTTGATCCTGGAAAGTGTGGTCAACCTTCCTTGTTCTTGATCCAGGGAAGTGTGGTCAACCTTCCTTGTTCTTGATTCCGGGAAGTGTGATCAACCTTCCTTGTTCTTGATCCAGGGAAGTGTGGTCAACCTTCCTTGTTCTTGATCCTGGGAAGTGTGGTCAACATTCCTTGTTCTTGATCCAGGGAAGTGTAGTCAACCTTCCTTGTTCTTGATCCAGGGAAGTGTGGTCAACCTTCCTTGTTCTTGATCCTGGGAAGTGTGGTCAACATTCCTTGTTCGTGATCCAGGGAAGTGTGGTCAACCTTCCTTGTTCTTGATCCAGGGAAGTGTGGTCAACCTTCCTTGTTCTTGATCCAGGGAAGTGTGATCAACCTTCCTTGTTCTTGATCCAGGGAAGTGTGGTCAACCTTCCTAGTTCTTGATCCTGGAAAGTGTGGTCAACATTCCTTGTTCTTGATCCAGGGAAGTGTGGTCAACCTTCCTTGTTCTTGATTCCGGGAAGTGTGGTCAACCTTCCTTGTTCTTGATTCCGGGAAGTGTGGTCAACCTTCCTTGTTCTTGATCCAGGGAAGTGTGGTCAACCTTCCTTGTTCTTGATCCAGGGAAGTGTAGTCAACCTTCCTTGTTCTTGATCCAGGGAAGTGTGGTCAACCTTCCTTGTTCTTGATCCAGGGAAGTGTGGTCAACCTTCCTTGTTCTTGATCCAGGGAAGTGTGGTCAACCTTCCTTGTTCTTGATCCTGGGAAGTGTGGTCAACCTTCCTTGTTCTTGATCCAGGGAAGTGTGGTCAACCTTCCTTGTTCTTGATCCAGGGAAGTGTGGTCAACCTTCCTTGTTCTTGATTCCGGGAAGTGTGATCAACCTTCCTTGTTCTTGATCCAGGGAAGTGTGGTCAACCTTCCTTGTTCTTGATCCAGGGAAGTGTGGTCAACCTTCCTTGTTCTTGATCCAGGGAAGTGTAGTCAACCTTCCTTGTTCTTGATTCTGGGAAGTGTGATCAACCTTCCTTGTTCTTGATCCAGGGAAGTGTGGTCAACCTTCCTTGTTCTTGATCCTGGGAAGTGTGGTCAACCTTCCTTGTTCTTGATCCAGGGAACTGTGGTCAACCTTCCTTGTTCTTGATCCAGGGAAGTGTAGTCAACCTTCCTTGTTCTTGATTCTGGGAAGTGTGGTCAACCTTCCTTGTTCTTGATCCTGGGAAGTGTGGTCAACCTTCCTTGTTCTTGATCCAGGGAAGTGTGTTCAACCTTCCTTGTTCTTGATTCCGGGAAGTGTGATAAATCTTCCTTGTTCTTGATCCAGGGAAGTGGGGACAACCTTCCTTGTTCTTGATCCAGGGAAGTGTGGTCAACCTTCCTTGTTCTTGATTCCGGGAAGTGTGGTCAACCTTCCTTGTTCTTGATCCAGGGAAGTGTGGTCAACCTTCCTTGTTCTTGATCCAGGGAAGTGTAGTCAACCTTCCTTGTTCTTGATTCTGGGAAGTGTGGTCAACCTTCCTTGTTCTTGATCCAGGGAAGTGTGGTCAACCTTCCTTGTTCTTGATCCAGGGAAGTGTGGTCAACCTTCCTTGTTCTTGATCCAGGGAAGTGTGGTCAACCTTCCTTGTTCTTGATCCAGGGAAGTGTGGTCAACCTTCCTTGTTCTTGATCCAGGGAAGTGTGGTCAACCTTCCTTGTTCTTGATTCTGGGAAGTGTGGTCAACCTTCCTTGTTCTTGATCCAGGGAAGTGTGGTCAACCTTCCTTGTTCTTGATCCAGGGAAGTGTAGTCAACCTTCCTTGTTCTTGATTCTGGGAAGTGTGGTCAACCTTCCTTGTTCTTGATCCTGGGAAGTGTGGTCAACCTTCCTTGTTCTTGATCCAGGGAAGTGTGGTCAACCTTCCTTGTTCTTGATTCCGGGAAGTGTGATCAACCTTCCTTGTTCTTGATCCAGGGAAGTGTGGTCAACCTTCCTTGTTCTTGATCCAGGGAAGTGTGGTCAACCTTCCTTGTTCTTGATTCCGGGAAGTGTGGTCAACCTTCCTTGTTCTTGATCCAGGGAAGTGTGGTCAACCTTCCTTGTTCTTGATCCAGGGAAGTGTGGTCAACCTTCCTTGTTCTTGATTCTGGGAAGTGTGATCAACCTTCCTTGTTCTTGATCCAGGGAAGTGTGGTCAACCTTCCTTGTTCTTGATCCTGGGAAGTGTGGTCAACCTTCCTTGTTCTTGATCCAGGGAAGTGTGGTCAACCTTCCTTGTTCTTGATCCAGGGAAGTGTGGTCAACCTTCCTTGTTCTTGATCCAGGGAAGTGTGGTCAACCTTCCTTGTTCTTGATTCTGGGAAGTGTGGTCAACCTTCCTTGTTCTTGATCCAGGGAAGTGTGGTCAACCTTCCTTGTTCTTGATCCAGGGAAGTGTAGTCAACCTTCCTTGTTCTTGATTCCGGGAAGTGTGGTCAACCTTCCTTGTTCTTGATCCAGGGAAGTGTAGTCAACCTTCCTTGTTCTTGATTCCGGGAAGTGTGATCAACCTTCCTTGTTCTTGATCCAGGGAAGTGTGGTCAACCTTCCTTGTTCTTGATCCTGGGAAGTGTGGTCAACCTTCCTTGTTCTTGATCCAGGGAAGTGTGGTCAACCTTCCTTGTTCTTGATCCAGGGAAGTGTGGTCAACCTTCCTTGTTCTTGATCCAGGGAAGTGTGGTCAACCTTCCTTGTTCTTGATCCAGGGAAGTGTAGTCAACCTTCCTTGTTCTTGATTCCGGGAAGTGTGGTCAACCTTCCTTGTTCTTGATTCCGGGAAGTGTGGTCAACCTTCCTTGTTCTTGATCCAGGGAAGTGTGGACAACCTTCCTTGTTCTTGATCCAGGGAAGTGTAGTCAACCTTCCTTGTTCTTGATTCCGGGAAGTGTGGTCAACCTTCCTTGTTCTTGATCCTGGAAAGTGTGGTCAACCTTCCTTGTTCTTGATCCAGGGAAGTGTGGTCAACCTTCCTTGTTCTTGATTCCGGGAAGTGTGATCAACCTTCCTTGTTCTTGATCCAGGGAAGTGTGGTCAACCTTCCTTGTTCTTGATCCTGGGAAGTGTGGTCAACATTCCTTGTTCTTGATCCAGGGAAGTGTAGTCAACCTTACTTGTTCTTGATCCAGGGAAGTGTGGTCAACCTTCCTTGTTCTTGATCCTGGGAAGTGTGGTCAACATTCCTTGTTCTTGATCCAGGGAAGTGTGGTCAACCTTCCTTGTTCTTGATCCAGGGAAGTGTGATCAACCTTCCTTGTTCTTGATCCAGGGAAGTGTGGTCAACCTTCCTTGTTCTTGATCCTGGGAAGTGTGGTCAACCTTCCTTGTTCTTGATCCAGGGAAGTGTGGTCAACCTTCCTTGTTCTTGATTCCGGGAAGTGTGGTCAACCTTCCTTGTTCTTGATCCTGGGAAGTGTGATCAACCTTCCTTGTGATCAGCTTCTTTAGTGATAAGATTGTGAACAATAAAGACAAATCTTGTGGAACATAGTGTACCAGTGTGCGTATTCCTAGACTATGGAAGACGTGGACATCCAAGGACACTTCAGCTTCTATCAAGTCACCGATACCTGTCGAAGGTGTGAAGAACACCATAGCTCACGCTACAAGAGCAAGGTAGGTTACGAATTTCTTGTAGTATGGGGGACTGCGCAGTTCTTGAGTCGCAAGGAGTTTGTAATCAACCTATAGTCGGCAGTTAGGTGCGGACTTTTGAGTCCACACAAGTAAGTTTGTCAGCCATCAGTGAATGAAATATGCTGACATAACACCCCCTAGGGGTAATTTATTGTTTACAAATTATAACTCATTTCAGCCCGTTGAGGAATGACTTCGACAGCTTCTCAAGACCTCGTCTGCAGGGGCGGCTGTGCAGGCGATGAGCTGTCTTTCTAAGTTAAGTTTTCCCTATTCAAACTGTATAAGCTTAGCTGGTAAATCCATTTCTCAACATTTTGGTCGTGCTCGAACCGGATAAAGGCCACACTGTGGTCCAAATATGTTGTACTACAGTGTACAAATAACCTACGAGCCAAGGTCCTTCGAAAAAAGCTGTAAAACTAGTGGTTTACAATATAAATCAGTATAAATGAGTCCCTCCAGACTCAATCACAGAGAATGGGCAGCCAAAAGAAAACGGGCGCTCACCCAGCGTTCACCCACAGAAAACGGGAGCTGGGTGACTCACCCAACAAAAAAAGGGGGGATGGCTCCAAGCTCGGAGAAGCGCTGACTAAGACAACAATAACCCAAGTGATGTTCGGTTTGTCTGAGTGTATATACACATAGTGTTTATAATGTTTATAAACAGAAATTAAGAGATAAGATTGTGTTAAAGTTTGTTTCTTATAGATCTACCTGTTATATTAAAGGAACTTATATATAAAGTGTAAGCTTTCAAATACATATTAACAGTGACATTTATATATGTGTAAGTAATATTCACGTGTGATTTACAGTTATACAGTGACATTTATAGTGTATAGTGAATGAAGTGTATAACATCGTTATTTACGATTAATCATCGTGGTCAGGCTGACACAGCAAACTCAAGCCATAAACACCAGCCATATGTACTCTGTACCCTTCATGGTCATTGACCCTGAGGTTAAGCTTAGTGGGTCAGTAGTGTCTGACTCGATTATTGCTGACTTAAGCATAACAAAAACTCAGCTGTTTATAGCAGTACAGTGTTTTTTAAACACTCTAAGTGTGGTGCTGGAATTTTCAGTATACCATTAAAATGGCTTGTTTGAAAACTCAGTTTCAGTCTTTACAGACTAAGGTTACACAATTAGAAAGTCTAATTTCAGTCTGCATAGGATTAACTCAAGATACAAACATAGATTTTGATGATCTTGAGGTCAAATTTGAATTACGTACACAACGTCTGAAAATAATTAATTCAGACTATACACATTATGAAAAGGAATTTCTTGAATCAGATCCATCTGAGGATGAAATTAAAAATGTTTTGGATACCTTTAGTAATGAACAATTAAGGTGGACAGGAGTACAGGCTATCTGCCGCAAAACTCTGTCACAGAGACCTACTGTAACTAGTGGTCAAACACCTGTTACACCTGTAACAACAACAAGTGTCCCATTACCAAGCTTACCTACCTTGTCATTACCTATTTTCCAAGGCCTTCTCTTTGACCGTAGGTTATCCTGGAAACCTCACATTACCTCTCTGAAGGCAACTTGTCACAGCCGGCTAAACCTTCTTAAAACCCTTGCTCATCTTTCCTGGGGAGCTGATCGTCGAACTTTGCTTCGTCTACATTCAGCCCTCGTTTTATCGAAACTCGATTATGGTGACCAGATTTATTCCGCGGCCTCTCCTGCTACTCTCTCTAGCCTTAACCCTATCCATCACCAAGGATTACGTTTGTGCCTTGGTGCTTTTCGCTCTTCCCCTGTTGAGAGCCTCTATGCAGAAGCGAATGTTCCATCCTTGTCTGATCGCCGTGATGCCCATTGCCTTCGCTACTATGTACGCTCTCACGATCTCCACAATCCTTCCATTTATAGAATGGTCACCGATATTAGTAGACATTCTTTATTCGTTCGCCGCCCCTGTTTGCTCCATCCCTTTTCTCTTCGCCTACATTCACTCTTGTCTTCCCTTCAGTTACCACCTTTATATGTTCATGTAGCATCTCACTTTTCCCTACCCCCCTGGGAAGTTCCAGCTGTTCGGGTCTGTTCTTTCTCACTCCCTTGCTCGAAAGCTCAACTGCCTACGGTGGCTTCCCGCTCTCTTTTTCTTGATCACTTCCACTCCCATTCTCATGCCACCGCTGTGTACACAGATGGCTCTAAGTCTTCAGATGGCGTCGGATTCGCAGCAGTGTTTCCGGACAGCATCGTGCGGGGGCATTTACTATCTTCGGCTAGCATTTTTACTGCTGAATTGTATGCCATTCTTGCAGCACTTATTCGTATCACATCTATGCCTGTGTCATCATTTGTGGTAGTCTCAGACTCCCTTAGTGCTCTACAGGCTATACGAAAATTTGATACATCTCACCCCCTAGTTCTCCGTATCCAACTTTGGCTACGCCGTATCTCTACGAAGCATAAAGATATTATTTTTTGTTGGGTCCCTGGTCATGTCGACGTACAGGGCAATGAACAGGCAGACACTGCTGCGCGGTCAGCAGTACATGACCTACCAATTTCCTATAGAGGTGTTCCATTTCTGGACTATTTTGCTGCAATAGCTACCCACCTTCACGCCCGTTGGCAACAATGTTGGTCAACTCTGCTTGGTAACAAACTTCATTCTATTAAACCGAGCATAGGTTACTGGCCGTCTTCTTGTCATCAGTGCCGTGGTTGGGAGACCACTCTCTCCCGTCTTCGCATTGGCCACACTCGTCTTACTCACGGGTATCTCATGGAGAGGCACCCTGTACCTTTCTGTGAGCAGTGTCAGGTTCCAGTATCGATTAGCCACATTCTGTTAGACTGCCCTCTCTATCAACGAGCACGCAGAATTTACCTCCAACGCCGTCTTCGTTCTACTACTCTCTCTTTACCTTCCCTTCTTGCTGATGGACCCTCCTTTAATCCTGACTCTCTCATTGACTTCTTGACAACGACTGACTTTCTCCACAAACTCTGATGATGATACCTTACGCACTCCCCTCAGCCCTTCCTAGCTCAGTCTCTTGCTGCCCTTTACCCTTTCACCATCCACTGCTCCGCTGTTATCCGTAACCTATTACTCATCCACCTCCCTGTTGTCACCTGATGCCCTCGCTTCCTTCCTGCCCTGCAGCGCTGTATAGCCCTTGTGGCTTAGCGCTTCTTTTTGATAATAATAATAATAATAATAATAATAATGTAATCTGTGTTTAAGTTACTTTACTTTGAAAAAAAAAACTTCAAAATTTAACCTTTACTTGGAAGTTATTTGCCACATTGATATAGGTCATAAACGTGCATACTTCTGTTGCTTGCTCATAAACAAAGCAATAACTAGAATGTCAGAAAACTAAATTACAAATGGCTGTAGAAGGTTAACATATTTAATGTTATTTTTAGGTATGTCAGTTTTTTATTTAGTTGATTGTGATAAAGCATATTAAAATTCATTAGTGGTTTTCAATCCATAGTAAATTCACGAACTGACATAGATGAGATTGCTAAGTTCAATTATCTTAAATATCTTGTGAAGGGAGAACCCTATGAACTGATTAAGTCATTTCTGGTGGTTAAAGGCAATTATCAAATAGCCTTACGTGTCTTAGCAGACAATTACTTTGATGCTGACAAGGCTAGAGTTAGACATGCAGTCTTAATATCAAGCTTGAAGCCACCCAAACATTGTTTTTCAGACTTACAGGCATTTAGAATCACATTAGACAATAGTCTCAGATCTCTAGGTGCTAAATATGACCTAAGACAATGTGATTGGTTTATCAGTGGTATTGTACAGGATAAGTTGTCACCACAAACTATTGAACGATTAAATATTATGTTCAATAAACGCTATTTCACTTGTGAAGAAATTAGCAATGGTTTACAAACAATAGTTTCATGCATGCAAGCAACGAGACAAGATGAAAAATCCACAAATCTGGTGGATAACAAACCTTCAACTCAGTAAAAAAAGAGTATACCTACTCCCACTAAACCACATAATGGGAAATCCCATATAGGCATTTATCTCCATCCGTTCGCTCCCGGATGTCTCCCCTTCCCCACGTCTTGACACCTCCCAGGGTAAGGTAACTGGTGGGACACCTCCCAGAGTAAGGTAAGTGGTGTGACACCTCCCAGAGTAAGGTAAGTTGTGTGACACCTCCCAGGGTAAGGTAACTGGTGGGACACCTCCCAGAGTAAGGTAAGTGGTGTGACACCTCCCAGAGTAAGGTAAGTGGTGTGACACCTCCCAGAGTAAGGTAAGTGGTGTGACACCTCCTAGAGTAAGGTAAGTGGTGTGGCACCTTCCAGAATAAGGTAAGTGGTGTGACACCGTTCATTTCTTTCTAGGTGTTTAACCACTATTCTCATAATCTTCTCTTTAACTTTGCATTGAGTGAAGTAATGAATAAACAGTTTTATGTGGACAACTTCCTGGGTGTGACGTCAATTGAAGAGGGACTGTTAATGACATATGGAGAGGCTAATACAATAATGCAAAGTGCAGAAATGCCTCTGAGGGAATGGAATAGCAATTCTTCCAATGATATAATGGTCTACTGTTCCAGGCTGTCTTGGTGGGTGTAATTCCTGGACGCAGGTTTCTGTGTGTCACCTCCAGTAATTCCACTCACCTGGACCCTGGACAGTCTCTACCGTAGACCAGCTAGACAAGACCAAGTGACCACCCAACAAAGTCACTGGGGGTGGCAACCGCTGACTCTGGGGAAGTGGGGAAGGGAGTCCTTATATCATTTGACACCTTCCAGAGTAAGGAAAGTGGTGTGACACTTTCCAGCTATTCCATTCCCTCAGAGGCATTTCTGCACTTTGCATTATTGTATTAGCCTCTCCATATGTCATTAACAGTTCCTCTTCAATTGACGTCACACCCAGGAAGTTGTATCACCACCAGTCCATCACCAGCAAGGGAAGTGTGGAAGGGAGTTCATCTGAGGGGACACAAATGAGCGGTGTCACACCACTTACCTTACTCTGGAAGGTGCCACACCACTTACCTTACTCTAGGAGGTGTCACAATAACACAGAAGACCAGTAGTATAGGCTAGGTAGCCAAAGACTACAAGTCCATCACCAACAACATCAGTACATAACTATCACCACCAGTCCATCACACGTACCTCCTATCCATCACCCTCAGAACCAGTCCACCACTTTCACCAATCCATCACCCTCACCACCAGTCCATCACTCTCACCTCCAGTTCATCACTCTCACCACCAGTCCATCACTCTCACCACCAGTCCATCACCCTCACCATCAGTCCATCACCCTCACCACCAGTCCTTCACCCTCACCACCAGTCTATCACCCTCAGCACCAGTCAATCACCACCAGGCAATCACACTCACCACCAGGCAATCACCCTCACCACAGGTCAATCACCGTCAGTCCATCACTCTCACCACCAGTCCATCAACCTCACCAAGAATCCATCACACTCACCGCCAATCCATCACCCTCACCTCCAGTCCATCACACTAACCACCGGTCTATCACCCTCACCACCAGTCCTTCACCCTCACCACCAGTCCATCACCCTCACCACCAGTCCATCACCCTCACCTTCAGTCCATCACCCTCACCACCAGTCCTTCACCCTCACCATCTGTCCATCACCCTCACCATCAGTCCATCACCCTCACCACCAGTCCATCACTCTCACCACAAGTCCAACACTCTCACCCCCAATCCTTCACCCTCACCACCAGTCCATCACCAACAACATCAGTACATCACTCTCACCACCAGTACATAACTATCACCACCAATCCATCACCCCTCACAACCAGTCCACCACTTTCACTAATCCATCACCCTCACAAGCAGTCCATCACCCTCACCACCGGTCTCAGTTCATCACTCTCACCACCATCATCACTCTCACCACCAGTCCATCAACCTCACCATCAGTCCATCCCCCTCACCACCAGTCCTTCACCCTCACCACCAGTCCATCACCCTCAGCACCAGTCAATCACCCTCACCACCAGTCCATCACTCTCACCACCAGTCCATCAACCTCACCATCAGTCCATCACCCTCACCACCAGTCCTTCACCTTCACCACCAGTCCATCACCCTCAGCACCAGTCAATCACCCTCACCACCAGGCAATCACCCTCACCACAGGTCAGTCACCTTTAGCCCATCACTCTCACCACCTGTCCATCAACCTCACCACCAGTCCATCACTCTCACCACCAGTCCATCACACTCACCGCCAAACCATCACCCTCACCACCAGTCCATCGCACTAACCACCACACTACAAATCAATCACTACATTCCATATCTATGACCACAACATTACCAATCTATCACCACTGATTTATACATCTAAAATAACTACAATACATATCTTTCACGAAAACACTATACATCTTTTACCAAATCATGTCTTCCTTCTTGATATAGATTAAATACATAAATTATTATTGTTAAATAGAAGTTTCTCACTCACATTAGTATACCCAACCACTACAGCCCAGTGAAGAGAGTTACGCCTCTCAAAACTTGGGTCTCAGGTTCGAATCCTGAGCTTGGCACTTAAAATTTCTCAAGGGATGACAAGTAAAGGAATGGCTGGTTTTCCTGAGAAGCGGCTTCTTTCCTCCTCACAATCTGGACCAAATAGCAAAAAGGTAAAAGTTTGCAATAGTGAGTGTGGTGCCTCACACCTTCCTCGCAAGTTTAAGAAAACTTGTCGCAAGATTTCCTGGTCACATATTTCACTTAAGAGTGAAATTGGGGAAGGAGCTTTCGCTAAGACTCATAAAGCCAATGTGACAATGGATGATGGCTCGATCATCACTGCTGCTGTGAAAATCTTCCATAGCTACCAATATGACATGACAGAAGCTCGACTGCTGAAACCTGCTGCAGGAGCTGGAGGAGCCCCAAAAATCCTTGGGATTGCTAAAGGGCTTCATTCTGCAATCATCATGGAGCTCTGCCCAGGACAGCCCTTAGACAACTTCGACAGCAACCCAGTTGGTGAATGCAAGAAAGCATATGAAGCCGTAAGGAATGCAGTGACAGAGTTTCATAGGAAGGGTTTCTCACACCAAGATCTCCATCCCGGCAACATTCTCATCGAAAAAGTTGATAACAAATACGTTGCACATCTGATAGACCTGGGAATGTCCTGCAAGCTTGGGGAGGACCCATCAATGGCTAAATCATACATAGAACAAGATAATGAAGACTTAAATAACCTACTTACATATCTACCATCTGAGTGAGGTACAAGGGACCCATCAGTGTATAAAAACAAAGTAAATCTTATATAGAATAAAATGAGTAGTGTAGTGGTTGTAGATGTACACACACGCACGCACGCACGCACACACACGCACACACGCACACACACGCACACACGCACACACGCACATACGCACACACGCACACACGCACACACACACACACACACACACACACACACACACACACACACACACACACACACACACACACACACACACACACACACACACACACACACACACACACGGATACATACATTATGCATTTGTGAATCTTCGTGTATCATGAAGAAACATGAGACGAATAACAAGAAAAATGATAAGTGATAACAATTAATTACAGTTTCCATGTATGGAACTTGAAGGTTTACTCAAGGACACTAATTTATGTACCAGAAAACGTTCACAAATATGCTCACACAGCTAAATAATCGAAAAAATAATAATTAATATGGATGTAATAGGAAATATAAAAGGAAGCCTCAAATTTTTACTAAGTGTCCAGAGCTTGGCGGTCTAACTGGGTGAGTGACGTGTGTCTGGTAGGTAGTGTACGGGTCTTGGCTGTCCAGGAGAATGTTATTACTGGGCGCAGATTTCTGTGTCCTCCCCAGTACTAACATCTAACTGTTCTCGTTATTCTCTTGGGTTGTTGTCTTGTGCTACGGTTGTTGTCCTGTCCTTTTGTTGTTCTCTCGTCTTTTAGTTGTCCTTGTGTTGTGTTGTTGTCTGGTCTTTGTGTTGTTGTCTAATCCTTGTGTTGCTGACCTCAGGGAAGTGGTGAATGATGAATATCTGGGGGGACAAGGATGGACACCTGAAGACATGGACCTGAGTGAGGCATTCACTACTAAATGATCCCTTTCAGAACTTCAAGAATATCAAGAACTTCAAGAACATGAAGACCTGCAAGAACATCAAGACATTCAAGAATACCACGACCTTCAAAAATTTCAAAACCATCAGTCCATCACCCTCACCACCACCATCCCCCCTCACCACCAGTCCATCCCCCTCACCACCAGTCACCACCATCGCCTTCACCACCAATCCATCCCCCTCACCACCAGTCCATCCCCCTCACCACCAGTCCATCCCCCTCACCACCAGTCCATCCCCCTCACCACCAGTCCATCCCCCTCACCACCAGTCCATCCCCCTCACCACCAGTCCATCCCCCTCACCACCAGTCCATCCCCCTCACCACCAGTCCATCCCCCTCACCACCAGTCCATCCCCCTCACCACCAGTCCATCATCCCCCTCACCACCAGTCCATCCCCTCACCACCAGTCCATCCCCCTCACCACCAGTCCATCCCCCTCACCACCAGTCCATCCCCTCACCACCAGTCCATCCCCCTCACCACCAGTCCATCCCCCTCACCACCAGTCCATCACCCTCACCACCAGTCCATCCTCCTCACCACCAGTCCATCCCCTCACCACCAGTCCATCCTCCTCACCACCAGTCCATCCCCTCACCACCAGTCCATCCTCCTCACCACCAGTCCATCCCCTCACCACCAGTCCATCCCCCTCACCACCAGTCCATCCCCTCACCACCAGTCCATCCCCCTCACCACCAGTCCATCCCCTCACCACCAGTCCATCCCCCTCACCACCAGTCCATCCCCTCACCACCAGTCCATCCCCCTCACCACCAGTCCATCCCCCTCACCACCAGTCCATCCCCCTCACCACCAGTCCATCCCCCTCACCACCAGTCCAGCACCCCTCACCACCAGTCCATCCCCCTCACCACCAGTCCATCACCCCTCACCACCAGTCACCACCAGTCCATCATCCCCCTCACCACCAGTCCATCCCCCTCACCACCAGTCCATCCCCCTCACCACCAGTCCATCCCCTCACCACCAGTCCATCACCACCTCACCACCAGTCCATCCCCCCTCACCACCAGTCCATCCCCCTCACCACCAGTCCATCCCCCTCACCACCAGTCCATCCCCCTCACCACCAGTCCATCACCCTCACCACCAGTCCATCCCCCTCACCACCAGTCCATCCCCCTCACCACCAGTCCATCCCCCTCACCACCAGTCCATCCCCCTCACCACCAGTCCATCCCCCTCACCACCAGTCCATCCCCCTCACCACCAGTCCATCACCCTCACCACCAGTCCATCCCCCTCACCACCAGTCCATCCCCCTCACCACCAGTCCATCCCCTCACCACCAGTCCATCCCCCTCACCACCAGTCCATCCCCCTCAACACCAGTCACACCCTCACCACCAGTCCATCCCCCTCACCACCATCCCCTCACCACCAGTCCAGTCCATCCCCCTCACCACCCACCTCACCACCAGTCCATCACCCTCACCACCAGTCCATCACCCTCACCACCAGTCCATCCCCCTCACCACCAGTCCATCCCCCTCACCACCAGTCCATCACCCTCACCACCAGTCCATCCATCACCCTCCCCCTCACCACCAGTCCATCCCCCTCACCACCAGTCCATCCCCCTCACCACCAGTCCATCCCCCTCACCACCAGTCCATCCCCCTCACCACCAGTCCATCCCCCTCACCACCAGTCCATCCCCCTCACCACCAGTCCATCCCCCTCACCACCAGTCCATCCCCCTCACCACCAGTCCATCCCCCTCACCACCAGTCCATCCCCCTCACCACCAGTCCATCCCCCTCACCACCAGTCACCACCAGTCCATCCCCCTCACCACCAGTCCATCCCCCTCACCACCAGTCCATCCCCTCACCACCAGTCCATCCCCCTCCCCCTCACCACCAGTCCATCCCCCTCACCACCAGTCCATCCCCCTCACCACCAGTCCATCCCCCTCACCACCAGTCCATCCCCCTCACCACCAGTCCATCCCCCTCACCACCAGTCCATCCCCCTCACCACCAGTCCATCCCCCTCACCACCAGTCCATCCCCCTCACCACCAGTCCATCCCCCTCACCACCAGTCCATCCCCCTCACCACCAGTCCATCCCCCTCACCACCAGTCCATCCCCCTCACCACCAGTCCATCCACCTCACCACCAGTCCATCCCCCTCACCACCAGTCCATCCCCCTCACCACCAGTCCATCACCCTCACCACCAGTCCATCACCCTCACCACTAGTCCGTCACCCTCACCACCAGTCCATCACCCTCACCACCAGTCCATCACCCTCACCACCAGTCCATCACCCTCACCACCAGTCCATCCCCCTCACCACCAGTCCATCCCCCTCACCACCAGTCCATCACCCTCACCACCAGTCCATCACCCTCACCACCAGTCCATCACCCTCACCACCAGTCCATCACCCTCACCACCAGTCCATCCCCCTCACCACCAGTCCATCACCCTCACCACCAGTCCATCACCCTCACCACCAGTCCATCACCCTCACCACCAGTCCATCACCCTCACCACCAGTCCATCCCCTCACCACCAGTCCATCACCCTCACCAACAGTCCACCCTCACCTCCTGTCCATCACCCTCACCACCAGTCCATCACCCTCACCACCAGTCCATCACCCTCACCACCAGTCCATCCCCCTCACCACCAGTCCATCCCCCTCACCACCAGTCCATCCCCCTCACCACCAGTCCATCACCCTCACCACCAGTCCATCACCCTCACCACCAGTCCATCACCCTCACCACCAGTCCATCACCCTCACCACCAGTCCATCACCCTCACCACCAGTCCATCACCCTCACCACCAGTCCATCACCCTCACCACCAGTCCATCACCCTCACCACCAGTCCATCACCCTCACCACCAGTCCATCACCCTCACCACCAGTCCATCACCCTCACCACCAGTCCATCACCCTCACCACCAGTCCATCCCCCTCACCACCAGTCCATCACCCTCACCACCAGTCCATCACCCTCACCACCAGTCCATCACCCTCACCACCAGTCCATCACCCTCACCACCAGTCCATAACCCTCACCACAGGTAAACTAGTTCATCACTCTCACCACCATTCCATCACCCTTGATACCAGTCCGTCACCCTCAGCACCAGTCTTTCACCTTTTCCACCAGTACTTCACTCTCAACAACAGTCCATCACCTTCACCACCAGTCCATCACCCTCACCACCTGTCCAGCACCCTTTCCACCAGTTAATAACCCTCTTCACCAGTCCATCACCTTCACCACCAATTTGTCACCCTCACCACCAGTCCATCACATTCACCACAAATTCATCACCCTCACCACCAGTTCATCACCCTCATCACCAGTCCATCACCCTCACCACCAGTCCATAACCCTCAACACCAGTCCATCACCCTCATCACCAGTTCATCACCCTCACCACCAGTCTATCACCATCACCACCAGTTCATCACCCTCACCACCACTCCGCTCTCACCACCAGTTCATAACCCTCACCACCAGTCCATCACCCTCACCAAAAGTGCATCAACCTCACCACCAGTTCATCATCTTCACCGTCAGTCCATCACCCTCTCCACCAGTTCATCACCCTCATCACCACTCCATCACCCTCAACACCAGTAAATAACCCTCATCACCAGTCTGTCACCATCACTCTCACAACCAGTCCATCAGCCTCTCCACCAATCCATTACCCTCGCCACCAGTCCATTACCCTTACCACCAGTGCATCACCATCAAACTCACCTCCACTCCATCACCCTCACCACCGATCCACCACCCACACCACCAGTCCATGACACTCACCACGAGTCGACCTTCACCACCTGTTAACACAGCCACCACCAGTCCAACACCCTCACCACCTGTCCATCACCCTCACCACCAATCCGTCACACTCACTACCAGGCTAACACCCTCACCACCAGTAATCCACCCTTCCAGTCAGTCCTTCACTCTCACCACCAATCCATCACTCTCATCACCAATACATCGCCCTCACCACCAGTCCATCACCCTCACTGCGAGTCCATCACCCTTATCTCCAATGCAACACTCTTATCACCAGTTCATCACCCTCACCACCAGTCAGTCACCCTCAACACCATTCCAATACTCTCACCACCAGTCCATCAGCATCACCACCAGTCAATCATCCTCACCATAAGTCCATCACAATCACACTCACCACCAGTGCATCACAATCACTCTCAACACCAGTCTATCTTTCACACTTCCAATTCATCACCCACACCACTAGTTCATCACTCTCACCACCAATCCATTACCCTCGCCTCCAGTGTGTCACCCTCATCTTTTCATCCTTCACCTTTTCCACCAGTCCTTCACTCTCACCAACAGTCTATCAACCTCACCACCAGTCCATCACCCTCACCAAAATTCCATCGCCCTCATCACCAGTCAATAACCCTCACAACCAGTCCATCACCCTCACCACTAGTCCACCCTCACCACCAGTTCATCGCCCTCACCACCAGTATATCCTCACCACCAGTTCATCACCCTCACAACAGTTCGTCACCCTCACCACCAGTCAGTCACCCTCACGGTCAATCCATCACCCTCACCAAAAGTCCATAACCCTCACCCCCAGGCCATCACCCTCACCACCAGTCCACCTTTCACACTTCCAGTTCATCACCCACACCATTAGTTCATCACTCTCACCACCAATCAACCACCCTCACCCCCAGTCCTTCACACCCACCACCTGCCCATGACTTTCACTACAAACCCATAACCCTCATCACTAGTACATCACCCTCACCTACACTTCGTCACCCTCACCACCAGTCCATCACCCTCGCTACCAGTCCATCACCCTCACCACCAGTCCTCCCTCACCACCAGTTCACCACCCTCACCACCAGTTCGTCACCCAAACCGCCAGTCCATCACCCTCACCACCAGTCCATCACTCTCACTACCAGTCCATAACCATCACCCCGTAGCCCATCACCCATAACACCAGTAAATCACAATCACCCTCACCACCAGTCCATCACAATCACCCTCACCACAAGTCCATCACCCTCACCACCAGTCCATCACAATCACCCTCACCACTAGTTCATCACCCGCACCTCTAGTTCATCACGCTCATCACAAGTCCGTCACCCTCACCACCACTCCACTTTTACCACCAGTCCATCACTCTCACTACCAGTACATTACCATCACCACCAATCTATCACCGTCACCACCAGTCCATCACCCTCACCACCAGTACATTACCATCACCACCAATCTATCACCGTCACCACCAGTCCATCACCCTCACCACCAGTCCATCACCCTCACCACCTGTCCATCACCCCCCACATGTTCATCACGCTTTCCACATGTTCATTACCCTCACCCCCAGCCCAAAGTCCGTCACCACCATCCTCACCACCAGTATATCTCTTTCACCACCAGTCCATCTCTTTCACCACCAGTCCATGACCCTCACCACCAGACTGTAACCCTCACCACCAGTTCATCACCCTTAACAACAGTCAATCATATCACCCTCAAGACCAGTACATGACCCTCACCACAAGTACATCACCCTCATCACAAGTACATCACCCTCACCACAAGTACATCACCCTCACCACCAGTGCATCACCCTCACCACAAGTACATCACCCTCGCCACCAGTCAGTCACCATCACCACCATTCCTTCACCTTTACCACCAGTCCATCAGTCTATCACCCTCACCAACAGTCCCTAACTCTCACCACCAGTACATCACCCTCACCACCAGTCCATCACCCTCACCACCAGTCTATCATCCTCACCACCAGTCCATCACCCTCATCACAAGTTCATCAAAATCACCACAAGTCATCACCCTCACCACCTCACCCTCACCCAGTTCATCACCCTCACAACAGCTCGTCACCCTCACCACCAGTATATCACCCTCACCACCAGTCCATCACCCTCACCACCAGTCCAACACTCTCACCAGCAGTCAGTCACCGTCACGACCAATCCATCACCGTCACGAAAAGTCCACACCACTAGTTCATCACTCTCACCACCAGTCAACCACCCTCGCCATCAGTCACCCTCACCCCCAGTCCTTCACCACCACCACATGTCCATGACCCTCAACACCAGTCTATAACCCTCGCCACTAGTATATCACCCTCACCGACAGTCCACCCTCACCATCAGTTCACCACCCTCACCATCAGTTGGTCACCAAACCGCCAGTCCATCACCCTCACCACTATTCCAACACTCTCAAGACCAGACAGTCACCCTCACCACCAGTCCACCACTCTCAACACCAGTCGAGCACTCTCGCCACGAATCGGTCACCCTCATCACAAGTCCATCACCCTCACCCTCTCCGCCAGTCCTAAACTCTCACCAACAGTCCGTCACTCTCACCACCAATCCATCACCCTTACCACCACTCCATCACCCTCATCACCAGTCCATCACCCTCACTAGCAGTCCATCACAATCATCCTCACCACCACTCTACAACAATCATCCTCACCACCACTCTACAACAATCATCCTCACCACCACTCTACAACAATCATCCTCACCACCGCTCTACAACAATCATCCTCACCACCACTCTACAACAATCATCCTCACCACCGCTCTACAACAATCATCCTCACCACATGTCCAACACAATCACACTTCCAGTTCATCAACGATACCACTAGTTCACCCTCACCACCAGTCCATCACCTACACCACCAGTTCATCACCATCACCACCAGTCCATCACCCTCACCACCTGTCCTTCACCCTCACCAACAGTCCATCACCCTCATCACAAGTCAATCACCCTCACCCTCTCCGCCAGTCCTACACTCTCACCAACAGTCCCTCGCTCTCACCACCAATCCATCACCCTGATCACCAGTCAATCACCCTCACCACCAGTATATCACAATCATCCTCACCACATGTCCAACATAATCACTCTCACCATCAATCCATTTTTAACACTACCATTCCATCACCCTCACCACCATTGTTTCACCTTTTCCACCAATCCTTCACTCTCACCAACAGTCCAACAACCTCACCACCATCAGATCACCCTCACCACCAATCCATCACCCTCACCACCTGTCCATCACCCTCACCAAGAGACCATAACCTTCACCACCCGACCATCTCCCTCACCACCAGTTCATCACCTTAACCAACAGTCTATTATACTCACAACAAATTCTTCACCCTCAACTCCAGTCCATCACCCTAAACTCCAGTCCATCACCCTCACCACCTGTCCATCACCCTCACCACCAATCCATAATCCTTACCACCAGTCCACCTTCACCACAAGTTCATCACCATCACAACCAGTCAATCACCATCACCAGTTCATCACCCTCGCCACCAGTCCACTCTCACCACCAGGTCATCACCCTCACCACCAGTCGTCACCATCACCAGCAGTCCTTCTCCTTTACCACCAGTCCATCACCCTCACCATAAGTACATCACCCTCAAAAACAGTGCATCACCCTCACCACCAGTCCATCACCATCAACACCAGTCATTCACCTTTACCACCAGTCCAACCAGTGGAATCCACTACAACCAGTTCGTTATCCTCAATACCAGTCCATCATCATCACTCTCACCACCAGTCCATCACCCTCACCATCAGTCTATCACCCTCACCACCAGTAAATCACCTTCACCACCAGTCTGTCACCATCACGCTCACCATCATTCCATCACCCTCACTACCAATCCGTCACCCTTACAACCAATCCATCACCCTCACCACCAGTCCATTACCCTCGCTTCCAGTCCATCACCCTTACAACCAATCCATCACCGTCATCACCAGTCCATCACTCTCACCACCAATCCATCACCCTCACCACCAGTCCAACACTCTCATCCCCAATCAGTCACTCTCATCACCAGTCCATCACCCTCACCACCAGTCCATCACAATCATCCTCACCACCTGTCCATCACAATCATCATCACCACCTGTCCAACACAATCACCCTCACCATCATTCCATTTTTCACACTTCCAATTCATCACCGACACCACTAGTTCACCCTCACAACCAGTTCATCACCCTCTTCACCAATCCATCACCCTCACAACCAGTCCATAATCCTCACCTGCAGTCCATCACCTTCACCACAAGTTCATCACCCTAACCACCAGTCCATCACACACACCACCAGTCCATCACCCTCACCACCAGTCCATCACCCCCACCAACAGTTCGTCACCCCTTCCACTATTTCATCATCCTCACCACCAGTTCATCACCCTCACCACCAGTTCATCACCCTAACCACCAGTCCATCACACACACCACCAGTCCATCCTCCTCACCACCAGTCCATCACCATCACCATCACACCTCGGGAAAGCAGGGGGGTCTAAACCAACTGTCGTGTAGTATAATCAATAAACTAGCACATTACCACAACCGCAATATATAACACACTCCGGCAGCACAAAAACACCTACAGTACATTTTGATCTTTACTAGTAAATTTGATTTTAGCGTAAAAGAGTATTTTCTTTAATTTGTAAAGAAACATTATACAATAATAGTATATTTTTTGTCATTATCATCATATATTACATAACAATGTAGTCATGACACTACCTACCCCGTGTCACTTGACACTGTCTTTCCATATGTGTCATGACACACCTACTACTCCGTGTCACATGAAACTCTTGTCGCTGTTACGACGCTCCTTTTCTTAGTGTCACAAGACACCCTTTTGTCTGTGCCACACGACACGCCTTCTTTCCGTGTCACTCGACAACCTGTTCTCTGTGTCATGATACTCCTCTGTGTCACAAGATACTACCTTTGTACAGGGTTACATGACACCTTAATAATGGCATATGATTTGTGTTATACCCTTCACCTGTGTTCTTATCGACACAAATTGTCTCACATATGACACCGTTAACACTAGGTAGTGTCCGTGTCTTCACACGACACTACCTCGACTGTGTCTTCACACGACACTACCTCGACTGTGTCTTCACACGACACTACCTCGACTGTGTCTTCACACGACACTACCTCGACTGTGTCTTCACACGACACTACCTCGACTGTGTCTTCACACGACACTACCTCGACTGTGTCTTCACACGAAACTACCTCGACTGTGTCTTCACACGAAACTACCTCGACTGTGTCTTCACACGACACTACCTCGACTGTGTCTTCACACGACACTACCTCGACTGTGTCTTCACACGACACTACCTCGACTGTGTCTTCACACGACACTACCTCGACTGTGTCTTCACACGACACTACCTCGACTGTGTCTTCACACGACACTACCTCGACTGTGTCTTCACACGACACTACCTCGACTGTGTCTTCACACGACACTACCTCGACTGTGTCTTCACACGACACTACCTCGACTGTGTCTTCACACGAAACTACCTCGACTGTGTCTTCACACGACACTACCTCGACTGTATCTTCACACGACACTACCTCGACTGTGTCTTCACACGACACTACCTCGACTGTGTCTTCACACGAAACTACCTCGACTGTGTCTTCACACGACACTACCTCGACTGTGTCTTCACACGACACTACCTCGACTGTGTCTTCACACGACACTACCTCGACTGTGTCTTCACACGACACTACCTCGACTGTGTCTTCACACGACACTACCTCGACTGTGTCTTCACACGACACTACCTCGACTGTGTCTTCACACGACACTACCTCGACTGTGTCTTCACACGACACTACCTCGACTGTGTCTTCACACGACACTACCTCGACTGTGTCTTCACACGACACTACCTCGACTGTGTCTTCACACGACACTACCTCGACTGTGTCTTCACACGGCACTACCTCGACTGTGTCTTCACACGACACTACCTCGACTGTGTCTTCACACGACACTACCTCGACTGTGTCTTCACACGACACTACCTCGACTGTGTCTTCACACGACACTACCTCGACTGTGTCTTCACATGACACTACCTCGACTGTGTCTTCACACGACACTACCTCGACTGTGTCTTCACATGACACTACCTCGACTGTGTCTTCACATGGCACTACATCGACTGTGTCTTCACATGGCACTACCTCGACTGTGTCTTCACACGAAACTACCTCGACTGTGTCTTCACATGACACTACCTCGACTGTGTCTTCACACGAAACTACCTCGACTGTGTCTTCACACGACACTACCTCGACTGTGTCTTCACATGACACTACCTCGACTGTGTCTTCACATGACACTACCTCGACTGTGTCTTCACACGATACTACCTCGACTGTGTCTTCACACGACACTACCTCGACTGTGTCTTCACATGACACTACCTCGACTGTGTCTTCACATGACACTACCTCGACTGTGTCTTCACACGACACTACCTCGACTGTGTCTTCACACGACACTACCTCGACTGTGTCTTCACATGACACTACCTCGACTGTGTCTTCACATGACACTACCTCGACTGTGTCTTCACACTATACTACCTCGACTGTGTCTTCACATGAAACTACCTCGACTGTGTCTTCACATGACACTACATCGACTGTGTCTTCACATGACACTACCTCGACTGTGTCTTCACACGATACTACCTCGACTGTGTCTTCACACGAAACTACCTCGACTGTGTCTTCACATGACACTACATCGACTGTGTCTTCACATGACACTACCTCGACTGTGTCTTCACACGACACTACCTCGACTGTGTCTTCACACGACACTACCTCGACTGTGTCTTCACACGAAACTACCTGGACTGTGTCTTCACACGACACTACCTCGACTGTGTCTTCACATGACACTACCTCAACTGTGTCTTCACATGACACTACCTCAACTCTGTCTTCACATGACACTACCTCAACTTTGTCTTCACATGACACTACCTCAACTGTGTCTTCACATGACACTACCTCATCTGTGTCTTCACATGACACTACCTCGACTGTGTCTTCACATGACACTACCTCGACTGTGTCTTCACATGACACTACCTCGACTGTCTTCACATAACACTACCTCAGTAATGTCCTTGGCTACTGAGCTCCTCAAAATGGAGGTGGTTCCGGTCTCTCCCCCACACTTTCGGTCCCCCACTTCCGATCCCCATACTTCTGGTCCCGTCCGCCAGCCCCCTCCCCCCACTTTACTCCCGAATCGCCCCCGCTTCTCGATTTATTTCTCGAATTTTTCAATTTTTTTTTTTCGATTTTTATTAGATTTTTTTTCGAATTTTATTTTTTTGGTTTAGCCATATGAGGTGTGGCAAAGGTTGCCCATATGGGTACCCCTATGATAAGACCTCCTCACTCCCCCCTAATGTCCAATTTTAACCACTTTTCCAAAATTATACAGGGTTGCCAAATTTCAATAATACAAACAAAAAAATTTGAGTTCCTTCCTATGGGTGCCCTTTAAAATCTCCTCGATTCAAATTTTGAGGTCCCGGTCTATGGGAGTAAGCATTCAGAACGGTGTGGGGGGTATGGTAAAGGTTCCCCCTATGGGGCATGGTCTCCCCCCTTGTGTAGTACAGGTTGAAACAAGTAACTTCCTCTTATTGACTTTAACATGCGTGACCCCACTACCCAGAATATTGCATCACGTTTGTACATCCACCCCATGGGTAACCACCCCATGGGTAACCACCCCTACGGGAGAACAACGTGTTTGTTCATGCCAGGTGTGACGTCACGTGATAGCCACCCATGACGTCATCACCAGTAAACACAGGTCAACAGATGTGTTCAGGTTCATCAAGCTGGGTCACTCTGTATCCTCTCATTAACTTAAATGCAGGATAACACTAATACACAATATTTTCATTATTTTTATTTTCATATACAACAAATTTCTGGTAACACAATTTCTCGTTAATACAAAAGATTATATACAACTAAAATCATCAACATGGGAAAACATTGTGGGATCATACGTTAAGATGGTGGAATATCAGGGTGACCATAAGCCAAGGATTGCTTAGTATTCAAGTGATACCTTTTATCATCAAAGGCTGACAATTCTCTCTTTTTATTCTTTAATGTACATATTTCACCTTTTACATTGCTATTAGACTTACAAGTGAATAGTTCCCTATCTACATTTCTTTAGAGATTCTTATATCATGCATGAGTTAATAATGGCGTGAACTGTGACGGGATACCCTTGGCTCTACTGACAGTATTTGATATTCCAACAATCTTTACAGAATATATTTTAGCTTTCAGAGCTACCAACTCACTTATATTATATTCACACATTTCAGAATTCAATAAACCTATCTCACCTTTCCTACTATTATCATACAAGGGATGATCAGGACTGAAATTTGAAAAATCCATATATCCTAACAAAGGTTCTCTTTTTAACTCAGCACGCAAATCTTTGCATTTCAAGTTAAAAATGTACGACTCGGTGTGTGTATACAGGAGTTTTACGTCATCACCATAATGTTGTTTTAAAACTTTATATAAAAAATAATACAATTTCTTTTTTGGCAATCTCAAGAATTTGAAAACCGAGATAGTGGTTGTTTAACTTCTAATTTCGATTTGGTGAATGTACAAATCACTCTGTCTTGATTCAAATGTGTGAGATTTAAGGATCTTTGGTGGTTTTAATAAATCCTTTCTCATTCTTGATGTATCTATAAGACGTTGAAGAGAGGTCCCGGGTTCAGCTCCTGGACAGGACAGTCCCTCGGGCATGGAAACAGAGATATCTGGCAATCCTGCAACCCTGGAATAGGAAGGCTTGATCTAGGTCTGTTCACTTAATTTTCCCATAAATAGCATTATTGGTTAATTTGAATGCTTTTGACTTGATGGGACATTATGTGGCTGTTCTCTGTGCGATATTTGTTATGAAGGGTTCTAAAAATTTTGACTGAGTATATTCATATACTGCATGCACCTTTTCAACCTCTAACCCAAGTTCCATTAGTAACTGTAGCAAATCTAGACTGACCATATAATTTTTCTGAGGTAAATGACTTGCCACTAATTTCGCATTAGATTTGAGTATATTTCTACCTTCATTTTTCAATACAGATTCACAATAAGGAGACAACATCTCTTGTGATATATTCATGTGTGATAATACCAAGGGTAGTTCATCAGTACGTCTATCTACCTCAGGGGACACGGGCTTGGTATCACATTCTATCCAATATTCCTTTTGACCCTCACAGGAAACATTTCTTAATCCCACATCGAGGAAATCATTCTTCTCCTCATTCGATAATTTTCTTATTCCATTCTGTGGAAGAGCTTCAACCATTGCACTAGCATACAAAGAATTAAAATCTAGATATAAAATGTGAGTGCCCATTCCACTCTCAACATCAAAATTGGGATTAAGGGATTATCTACTTTAGTATATTGATTAACTGTACATGTGAACCCTCCTCTGAGATTCCTTTTAATGTGGTCGTATAATTCATTGGAATATATTATATCGAATTTCACATTAGTTTCCAATAGGAATGCGTCCCAACTGAAAGAAGGCAAACTGATGTAATTACTAATATCGAGCTTATAAATATCTTTGAGTGTTTTACGCCGCTCCATGAAGACATCGGCTAACAATCCAACATCTGTCTGAGATACAACATCAAGTAATCTCCTAAACTCTTACATTTTCCCAAGTCAAATACTTTCATAGCATCATGGTCATAATCCTCCTGGCTAATTGTACTATTTCTCAAAGAATTACAAAAATGTTCTTCTCTCGGTAATTTTGTTTCATCGAGTTTCTTTAAACTATCAATATAATCGTAGCACAGGACTTGCTTTCCTTTACATAATAAAGGCAACACATCCTGAGGCACATCTTTCAGAATAGTCTTTGTTTATTTCAATGATTTACCTGCCTTGATGTGTTGATCTGCTAACGTGGAAAGAGATCCATTTAATGAAGACAGAGAATCTTGAAACCTAACCTTACCTATGTCTACTTTCAAGAATTTGAGACCTTGTTTCGAATGAAGTTCAATTTCATATTTATCAACCTGCAATTTCTTTAAAATTATTCCTAAATCATACGACATGTTATGACAAAAAAATAATTTCTCACTCTTATCTTTACACTGCAAATTGCATCGCGCACAATCTGCACCAATATAATTATTGAATTTTAAAGTGTGGTCATGATGTTTATGATTATCTTTGGCATCTTTGAAGGTGTTACTACATAATTCACAAGTGATCTGTGAATCATGTCTGGTCTTATCCTCCTCTGTCATATGGATTACATGATACTCTCTTCTAAACTTTATCTTACTCCATTCACCATTGACATTTAAAATTAAATGATTAGCTGCATCCTCCCCCTTATAACTCTTCATGCACACTATTTCACCTGTGTGATCAAATATAATATAACAATAGGCAATGGCTTTATGTCGTGACTCAGTTTTACCTGCCGGGAGAGTGGTATCTAATGCACATTCGAAATCGAATACACCGATGTATTCGCTGGAATGTGTATCACTAAAATTTCTAAAGTGTACAGTTGTTCCTTCCGGGGGAATACGAGAGTCCGATTTTACATCCATCTTCGTGGATATCTAACTCTTCCTGGATATTTAACTTCATCAAATAATTATGGCAGTGCTTCTTATCATCACCTTTTTTTCTGTCATTATCATTTTAATATAGCCGTGAAAATCTTTGACTGAAACCAAATGACTTTCATTCATCAATAAGGCACATAATGTCCTTATATTTCTTATTCCCCTTACGACACATAGCCACAAATGACCCATCTTTATCCTCTCTTAATTGATAGACGAATAATGACACCTTATTTTCCTTTTCTAATAGACCTAATTCATCACGTGTAATGGGAAAATCATCTGTAAAAGATTTTGCATGACTAAGACACTCTCTCTTAGGATTTACAACTTAGGAAATATTTTCCTATCTCATACCCTTTTTGTGACAATGATAGGCAGCAAAAGCACGCAGTACACACAATCCATAATTAATATCTGGATTAAAGATATATTGGCTCCCTCAAATTGTCCATTTTGATCATCACCTAATATGTTCTGGCGTAATGTCCTAATAACTATAATCGGATGGATTCTGAGTGACATTGCCAGAGGTGATCTATCATACATATCTCGCATCTGACCTATAAAATAATCCCTATAAGCATGCAAATACATTCTTAAATCTCTCTGATAAGTTGAAGGGACACTATATTTCCTCACTTTGTGCCTACCTCTAAAATTCTGGACGTATGTGATAATTTCTGGATGTTCATCGTTCATATTCACAGGCGCATCATGTGAAGTACCTTCCCTCTCATCTTCATCCACGGTCGCTCCTCCACTGTTGTGTGCGACATTACTCCCCAGACTATGTGAGATACTTGCTCTCTCATCTTCATTAACGGTGACAGATGTATCCACATTCCAGGCTGCACCTCCGTGTTGTGAGGTACCAACACTAGCAGAACAACCTGCACTCTCAGGTTCATTCTCGGTCGCACCTCCAGGATGTGCGTCATTACTCCCTGGATTATGTGAAGTACCTGCTCTCTCAGCGTCATTCACAGCTGCAGAAGTACCAGGTGTATTTCGTACGAGGAAAAGTATCACCAATTCATATTCCATATTTTTACATATTTGCTCGTCTCGGTATTCACATACTGATCGATTAATAAACATTTTTCCTCAACAACAACATCTATAAGGCTTTAGTCACATTTTTACATACTAAGAATTAATATTAATAGAGCAAAATCTTTCACTACATAACATGAATTAATGTCTGGTAAGAACCACCAACAATTTTATATAACAAGATTTTGCATAACAAGATTTCGTTAATACAACAAAAAATATAAGGCACTGATCTCAATTTTACATATTAAGATTTCCTCGCTTCGGTATTCAGCAATACAACGATTAATGGAACAGAATCTTTCACCCCCAACAATTTTTTACATAATACGACAAAAATATAAGGTACTGGTCACAATTTGGATACATACCTGTTTTTACAGCCTCTACCAGAGTGGGTGAGATGTTATCAACAAATTTTGTTGAAAATAAGAAAAAGTTTTGGAGTGAGATTAACAAGTTAAGAAAGCCTAGAGAACAAATGGATTTGTCAGTTAAAAATAGGAGAGGAGAGTTATTAAATGGAGAGTTAGAGGTATTGGGAAGATGGAAGGAATATTTTGAGGAATTGTTAAATGTTGATGAAGATAGGGAAGCTGTGATTTCGTGTATAGGGCAAGGAGGAATAACATCTTGTAGGAGTGAGGAAGAGCCAGTTGTGAGTGTGGGGGAAGTTCGTGAGGCAGTAGGTAAAATGAAAGGGGGTAAGGCAGCCGGGATTGATGGGATAAAGATAGAAATGTTAAAAGCAGGTGGGGATATAGTTTTGGAGTGGTTGGTGCAATTATTTAATAAATGTATGGAAGAGGGTAAGGTACCTAGGGATTGGCAGAGAGCATGCATAGTTCCTTTGTATAAAGGCAAAGGGGATAAAAGAGAGTGCAAAAATTATAGGGGGATAAGTCTGTTGAGTGTACCTGGTAAAGTGTATGGTAGAGTTATAATTGAAAGAATTAAGAGTAAGACGGAGAATAGAATGGAAAATCACTAACACTCAACACAATCTTCAATAAACTGAATACAACCATAGTCACAAGAAATGGAGATGCAAACCAATTCCACTTTCAAAATCTACTAAACAGAAACTACGCACTCTTCGAAGAACCAAGAATCTCACCTCAAACTGTTGATGATTTTAAACTACTCTTCGAAGGAGCAACATTTGAAATAAATGTAAAGCACACAGACCCAGAACCACTAGATAGAATCCCAATCTTCGTCAGTACAAACAAACCAATAGACTACTGGGTAGACCCAACAGACGGAAATGCACTCTATGCAAGAACAAAAACATTTAAGTTTCAAAAAGAAATAAAAGGCCTGAGCGACCGACAACAGAACCAGTTCATGCTAGACCCTCCACCAGGAAACATAACAGCAGACGACTACCTAGGTCTCTTTGATAAATATAAAGAAGCCATCATACAATACATCCTTGAAACACAACAAGATGGCAGATTCAACAGGAACACCACATAAACGACGAAGAGCAGCAGAACAAGAAGAAGCACAAGCAGCAGGAGAAGGTGATGGCCATATTAACCCATATACATCTATAAAATTATCTACTGGATCATTTAAAGTACCTATTAGACAAAGAAGATACTATGAAGTTACATCGCTAGATGACTCCAAAACAGTATACTTCTTACCCTTAGACGCATTAGAATTCTACGTTGGATGCCTCGGAGCAGATGGAAAAGCAACAGACACTGCAAGATACGCCCAGTTTGCAGCATTAGCAGATAAATACGGCTTTAAAGTACATCAGGCAGGTGTTACATTTCACTCCATGATACCACTCTGGCACGAACTAACAACAGAAGCAGGAACAGCAGTAGAAAAAACATCATTCAACTTAACCCCCTACATGGAAATCGGTTTTGATACAAACCATACCTTCCAGCAAATAACATTTCCCACAGCAACAAAATTAGATGACGTCCTCAACAACCCACTCCTAGCAACAGTCAGCGCAAATGCAACTTCCCCAGAATACTTCATAAATAATATTGGATCAATGGAACAATTCCACTCAGGAGACAGAAAAACCTACACAATACATCCAATCTCCAACGTGTGGTTTAAAAGAGGAGGACTAACCGGAGAAAATAGACTACCAGTATGGGGAGGAAACATGGCATTCGGCGCAGGAGACAATCAAGCAGTAGTACAACATAATATGGCAGATATTAAACAACATACAGCAATCTTCATGAGAATGACACCAATTAAAGACTACACGGGAAAAATAATGAAATTTACTGCAAGATTCCAATGTGATACATTTATTATACTTGAAATACGCTTGCCAAGAGACGGAACTGATGCAACAAGTGTCTCCCAATTCGATCAACATATCCACAAAATGAAACATCAAGACACATGGAGTTCCTGGGCTATCCAACATGCTTACTAACATATGATGTTTGCCTACTAACTACTATGTGAAGTGACGCTATATTATCACGTCACTTCACATAAAACTTTATAGTATTTCAATAAAACCTCACATATATTTCCAATATTATTTTATCCTATACACGAATAGTACCTACGGGGACTATATTTACAAAACAAAAAACTGAGTATTACCTACGGGGAATACATACATCACAGACATAAAACACTTTATAAGTTTCCACTGTTGTCCGCTTTCACACCCGCGCAGCGGGACACGCCCATCTGAATGCTGATTGGCCGTCTGCGAAGGCTAGGAGTGGGTTGTTGAGGACGTCATCTAATTTTGTTGCTGTGGGAAATGTTATTTGCTGGAAGGTATGGTTTGTATCAAAACCGATTTCCATGTAGGGGGTTAAGTTGAATGATGTTTTTTCTACTGCTGTTCCTGCTTCTGTTGTTAGTTCGTGCCAGAGTGGTATCATGGAGTGAAATGTAACACCTGCCTGATGTACTTTAAAGCCGTATTTATCTGCTAATGCTGCAAACTGGGCGTATCTTGCAGTGTCTGTTGCTTTTCCATCTGCTCCGAGGCATCCAACGTAGAATTCTAATGCGTCTAAGGGTAAGAAGTATACTGTTTTGGAGTCATCTAGCGATGTAACTTCATAGTATCTTCTTTGTCTAATAGGTACTTTAAATGATCCAGTAGATAATTTTATAGATGTATATGGGTTAATATGGCCATCACCTTCTCCTGCTGCTTGTGCTTCTTCTTGTTCTGCTGCTCTTCGTCGTTTATGTGGTGTTCCTGTTGAATCTGCCATCTTGTTGTGTTTCAAGGATGTATTGTATGATGGCTTCTTTATATTTATCAAAGAGACCTAGGTAGTCGTCTGCTGTTATGTTTCCTGGTGGAGGGTCTAGCATGAACTGGTTCTGTTGTCGGTCGCTCAGGCCTTTTATTTCTTTTTGAAACTTAAATGTTTTTGTTCTTGCATAGAGTGCATTTCCGTCTGTTGGGTCTACCCAGTAGTCTATTGGTTTGTTTGTACTGACGAAGATTGGGATTCTATCTAGTGGTTCTGGGTCTGTGTGCTTTACATTTATTTCAAATGTTGCTCCTTCGAAGAGTAGTTTAAAATCATCAACAGTTTGAGGTGAGATTCTTGGTTCTTCGAAGAGTGCGTAGTTTCTGTTTAGTAGATTTTGAAAGTGGAATTGGTTTGCATCTCCATTTCTTGTGACTATGGTTGTATTCAGTTTATTGAAGATTGTGTTGAGTGTTAGTGATTTTCCACTTCCTGTTGGTCCTTGTAGTACTAGAGTATTAACTTTCTGTAGTGTTTTTTCTGCTACTAGTTTTATCCATGCGAGGAGATGTACAATGTTAATGTTATTTTCATTATATAGATATTCTAGCCATTTCATGTTGTCTTTTGATGGTTCTCTTTCTGATATTGCTCTTAGTGCTTGTACTAATGTTTTCCAACGGTTGTTCTGGTTTGTTTCAATGTTTGTGTACATAAATACTGCTCGTAATTTTTCTTTGTATGATGAGCCTAGTGTACCATAAAGGAACCTGAATTCTTCTTGTGTTATTTTTTTCAGTAGTTGGGTTATGCTTGTTGCCTTTTTCTGCTGGATGAGGTGTTTTATGTAGTCGTATTCACTAACTTTTTCTGGTTGTTTTAGTTATTTAGATAAGGCTAAAGAGGTCTTTGTGGCATTTATGGATTTGGAAAAGGCGTATGACAGGGTGGATAGGGGGGCAATGTGGCAGATGTTGCAAGTGTATGGTGTAGGAGGTAGGTTACTGAAAGCAGTGAAGAGTTTTTACGAGGATAGTGAGGCTCAAGTTAGAGTATGTAGGAAAGAGGGAAATTTTTTCCCAGTAAAAGTAGGCCTTAGACAAGGATGTGTGATGTCACCGTGGTTGTTTAATATATTTATAGATGGGGTTGTAAGAGAAGTAAATGCGAGGGTCTTGGCAAGAAGCGTGGAGTTAAAAGATAAAGAATCACACACAAAGTGGGAGTTGTCACAGCTGCTCTTTGCTGATGACACTGTGCTCTTGGGAGATTCTGAAGAGAAGTTGCAGAGATTGGTGGATGAATTTGGTAGGGTGTGGAAAAGAAGAAAATTAAAGGTGAATACAGGAAAGAGTAAGGTTATGAGGATAAAAAGATTAGGTGATGAAAGATTGAATATCAGATTGGAGGGAGAGAGTATGGAGGAGGTGAACGTATTCAGATATTTGGAAGTGGACGTGTCAGCGGATGGGTCTATGAAAGATGAGGTGAATCATAGAATTGATGAGGGAAAAAGAGTGAGTGGTGCACTTAGGAGTCTGTGGAGACAAAGAACTTTGTCCTTGGAGGCAAAGAGGGGAATGTATGAGAGTATAGTTTTACCAACGCTCTTATATGGGTGTGAAGCGTGGGTGATGAATGTTGCAGCGAGGAGAAGGCTGGAGGCAGTGGAGATGTCATGTCTGAGGGCAATGTGTGGTGTGAATATAATGCAGAGAATTCGTAGTTTGGAAGTTAGGAGGAGGTGCGGGATTACCAAAACTGTTGTCCAGAGGGCTGAGGAAGGATTGTTGAGGTGGTTCGGACATGTAGAGAGAATGGAGCGAAACAGAATGACTTCAAGAGTGTATCAGTCTGTAGTGGAAGGAAGGCGGGGTAGGGGTCGGCCTAGGAAGGGTTGGAGGGAGGGGGTAAAGGAGGTTTTGTGTGCGAGGGGCTTGGACTTCCAGCAGGCATGCGTGAGCGTGTTTGATAGGAGTGAATGGAGACAAATGGTTTTTAATACTTGACGTGCTGTTGGAGTGTGAGCAAAGTAACATTTATGAAGGGATTCAGGGAAACCGGCAGGCCGGACTTGAGTCCTGGAGATGGGAAGTACAGTGCCTGCACTCTGAAGGAGGGGTGTTAATGTTGCAGTTTAAAAACTGTAGTGTAAAGCACCCTTCTGGCAAGACAGTGATGGAGTGAATGATGGTGAAAGTTTTTCTTTTTCGGGCCACCCTGCCTTGGTGGGAATCGGCCGGTGTGATAATAAATAAAAAAAACCCATAATACATCTATGTGATCCCACTCTTTTTGTAATTCTGTCAATCTTTCACCGTGATGTGCATCTCCTCGCTTGATTTGCGATGATTTTCGTATTATCGACATTCTCCTCTTCATTAATTCGCGTGTATTCTTTTCTTATCCTCTGTTAAGAATTTCACTCATTAACACATTTATCTGGTAAAAATTTCACTCATTGTCTGGTAAGAATTTCACTCGTATACTCCAACCTCTTCATTATTTCCACTTGTTAAGTTTAAATGAGGTAAATTAATATGTTAAAGTACAATTTTATATATCACGAATTAAGATTTGGGTAAACTTTTTTCAAGCGATTAAGAACATTCAACACCTTTAAAGGTACAATTTTTGTTTAACCACAATTTTACATATCACGAATTAAGATTTCTAAGTACAACTTACCTTCATGATGCAGGTGAGTTTGCCGAATTTTAAGAAGAGGTCTGCCACGCTTGACGAATGAAAACAGTCCTCGCTCTGTCAGACACCTTGACCTTATATGGTTCACCCCGAAATTATTCCGCCATGTTTGTAGACAAGTTAGATAAAATCTTCTTGCTGAACACTGAGTCAACACAGGTCACACACACGGGTGCCATGAAATGCCGCTCACACCGAAGGTAGATTTTCAGTAGAAATCACATACCCAATGTGTATCTGATAAAATCTCCTTACTGCACACGTGAGTCAACACAAGTCAGACAGACGGTCATCATAAGACAGGGTAAGAACACCTGTGTCAATTGGTGTTCTCATGTTATCGTAAAGGAACTAATTTTGGTGAGGTAGTCCCGGTCGGCGACAGGAGGTCGCTCTGTATCCTCTTGTTATCTTAGTATATTACAGAATGGACATAAATTCGTTAGAAAACATTCAGCGTAGGATGACTAAATTAATACATAGCATTAAAATCTTCCTTATGAAGAAAGATTGAGGATATCTCTCCAAGAGAGAACCCGCAGTAATGGATTTAAATTTGATAATGTTACATAATTTATCTTCTTCTAGCCCACTGTAAAAATTAATTACTGGAAAATTCATTAACACTCACAGTATACAAGTCACCTCTCTATGGTAAACACAGTTTCTCGCTAGTACAATGAACTTGACAGCATGCACATCGGCTGATGTTGATATATTTCGTTATCCTTCAAGGATTATCACTGCCGGTTATTCGAATAGTGGAAAATCTTATTTCACAGCAAAATTAGTAAAGTTATACCGTGAGAAATTTCATAACATTATAATATGTGGGGTGACATCTCATCCCTTAGAGCAAGATTCAGAGATATCCCGTAAATTAACATTAAGTAAAGATATTATTGACCCACAGAATGTCATTGCATCATCTGATGAAAATACATTAATAAGAACATAAGAAAGAAGGAACACTGCAACAGGCCTACTGACCCATGCGGAGCAGGTCCATGCCCCCCCGGATTAGACCAATGACCCACCCCCCGGATTATCCCTATGACCCACCCAGTCTGGTCATCCCCACTCAAGGATGGAGCACTGTACCAGACCCAGCAGCACATGCTAGTCAGGTCCAACTCACACCCTCCCAAACCCACTCATGTACTTATCTAACCTATTTTTAAAACTACATAACGTTTTAGCTTCAATAACTGTACTCGGGAGCTTGTTCCACTCATCCACAACTCTATTACCAAACCAGTGCTTTCCTATATCCTTCCTGAATCTGAATTTTTCCAACTTGAAGCCATTGCTGCGAGTCCTGTCTTGGCTGGAAATTTTCAGCACACTAATTACATCCCCATTATTTATTCCTGTTTTCCATTTATACACATCGATCATATCCCCCCTAATTCTACGCCTTTCGATAGAGTGGAGATTCAGGGCCCTCAGTCTATCCTCATAGGGAAGATTTCCGATACATGGGATCATCTTTGTCATCCTCCTTTGTACGTTTTCCAGAGCATTTATATCCATTCTGTAATACGGTGACCAGAACTGAGCAGCATAGTCTAAATGAGGCCTAACCAAGGATATACAGAGTTGAAGAACAACCTGAGAACTTCTATTATTTATACTTCTTGATATGAAGCCAAGAATTCTGTTAGCTTTATTGCGAACACTAATGCACTGTTGTCTTGGTTTTAGATTACTGCTAACCAGAACTCCTAAATCCTTTTCGCAATCGGTAGTATTAAGACCTACATTATTTAGTTTATATGTGGCATGGTTATTTAACTGTCCAACATTTAGAACTTTGCATTTGTCAATATTAAACTGCATCTGCCACTTCTCCGACCATTGCATCAGTCTATTCAAATCATCCTGGAGTGCTCTAGTGTCCTCATTAGAATGAACTGGACGGCCTATTTTGGTGTCATCAGCAAATTTGCTTATGTCGCTATTTATTCCCTCATCTATGTCGTTTATGTAAATTGTGAACAACAACGGGCCCAACACTGACCCCTGAGGAACACCGCTTGTGACGTGCCCCCATTCTGATTTCTCCCCATTTATGCAAACTCTCTGCTGTCTATTTGTCAGCCATGCCTCTACCCAGGAAAAAAATTCTCCTCCTATTCCGTGTGCCCTAAGTTTCCTCAATAGCCTCTGGTGTGGAACTCTATCGAAAGCCTTACTAAAGTCCATATACACAATATCATATTTATTACCATGATCTACCTCCTCAAACACCTTAGTGAAAAAAGTTAGTAAATTCGTAAGACAGGAACGCCCCTTTGTAAAACCGTGTTGAGAATCATTAATCAATCTGTGCCTGTCAAGATGGCTACGAATTGCTTCGGCAAATATTGATTCCATAAATTTCCCCACTATGGAGGTAAGGCTTATTGGTCTATAGTTCGAAGCCAAGGACCTGTCACCTGCCTTGTAAATAGGTATTACATTTGCCATTTTCCACTTATCAGGCACTATGCCAGTTTGTAGTGATATGTTAAAGAGATTAGCTAAAGCTTGTAATAGTGAAATTATTCTCGAATGTTTTACTAAAGGTAGCCATAATATAAACATTATTCTAATTACTTAAAATATATTTCACGGAGGACGATACAGTCGTACCATGGCTTTAAACGCCACACATTTTGTCTTATTTAAAATGAGAGATCTCGGGCAAGTAGAGATTCTGGGGCGACAGATTTTCGGTAAAAATAAAGAATTTGTTAATATGTATAAATCTGCCATAAATTGATCATCCTTTGGCTATTTATTCATAGACCTCACATTAAATACAGTTACAGTTGCGAACCAATGTGTTACGTCAGGATTCCAACGAAATTGTACACCAATGGAGGGAACAAAATTAATTGAAAAGGTTTATAGAGATCCTCACTCTGTGGGTTCATTCTCTGGTATAAAAGCTGTAAAAAAATTGATCCTTCCATAATCTTGAAAGAGGTTAGAAATTTCTTCAATTCAGAAAGATCACTTGCTGTACATGTTCTTAAACCTAAGACGTTTCCTCCTAAGAAAATAATTGCAGCTAAACCCAGGGTGATATTAACCTGTGATTTGGGGGATATGTCTAAATTATCCAGATATAATGACGATTATATGTACATTCTAGTGTGTATCGATGTTTTTTCAAGAAGGACCGAGCACTTTACATGCATTACAAAACATATTGGAGAATGAAAAGGAGAAGAATATATCGAGATTATTTACCGATAAAGGTGGAGATCTTCTAAATAAACGTATAAACCTATATCATGTATTTTCGAATGAAACAAAAGCTTCCATTGCAGAGAGAGGCTTGCAAACGTTAAAACGTAAATTATACAAATATATGACAAGTGCCAATACATTTAATTATTCAAAGGTATTTAAATGCATTGGTAGATGCATATAATTCAACTTCACACTCGGGGATTGGTGGTAAAACCCCATTGCAAGTCCATTGTATCATGTCATTGGATGATATAAGGAATCAGTTTCGCATAAATTATAAAAATGGAAGATCCAATAAGAAACGTTTCAGTAAGAAGTTGCTGTTGGAGACACAACAAGAGTGACTCCTAGTTTAACCGAGGGTTTCACACACAAAATGCAGAGGAAAGTCTTAAAATATATAGAATTAATGATTCTCAACCTATAACAACATATCATTTGGAAGATTTGAAGGGTGAAAATATTAAAGGATCATTTTATCGCGAAGAATTGATACCAGTCATACCACCTCCAGAATATATTAACGACAGAGTATTGAAACGAAAAAAAAAATTGGTGGAATTAGGCATTATTTGGTATCCTATAAAGGTTATTATTCCACTTTTAATTCGTGGGTCAAAGAAGGAGATTTGTTGACGGTACAATGAAAAAATCATTATTAAAAAAATTTAAAGAATTAATTTCATTACTTACTAGTCTCCCAGGCAATCAACGGAAGAGTTTATTACAACAGTTTAAGAAAACACACATAAGTTGTATCAGTGAGATTTTCAAGAATTTGATCAAGAATAAAATACCATTAGACCCTAAAATATTTAAAAAAGTAAAAGAACGAGATTAGAGCATTAGCTTGCAAGAGAATTGGTTTTCAGCGTAAAAAGAAATATTTGTTGAGTATCAGAGGTGGAAATCTTATAAGTATTATATTACCTCTAGCAGTAGATATTATTTCAAGATTGTTTAATAAATCATGAAAGAATTCTATCTTGTACAGAGTTCAGTTATTAATCGGAAACCTCTCGAGATAGTAAAATCGGGGGGTGATCCGAATTTAGGAGGAGGAGGAGGAGGTGGATGCTTGAAGCGCGGTGTTAAACGCAAGAATAAGCTCAGTCCCGTCAGGGAAGTCAAACCACCTGCTCTCACCTCGGTGAAACCTCAGAAAACCCCAGATTTGTCAAGATTCATGCACATAAGAGTGGGTGCATGAAATATAGAATATGTGAAATCAGTGTTGGCATTATTGCAAAGAAATCCTTTGGTGAGTTGGGATGAGAATGGTGACCTTCTTACCCCCATTACTGGGCGTAATGTTATTGAAATATTAAATGTTTTATTAGAAAATAATGTGAAATCAGCGAGAAGAATCGATTCTGATTACTTATCAGAAATAAAGCATTTATTAAATATAACAGGTATACATTTTGATTTTGTGAGGAATACAAAAGTGAGAAGACAATTATTACATAAAGGAGGCGGTGTATGGAGAGAGGAATCATCGTGGATATCATATTAGGTCAGTATATAAACTCTGTGATGTTATGTTTTTACTCAGTGTGTGTTATAAGAGTGTGGAGATGGCTGAACGTCTTCTATATGTCTGTAGCGATTCCAGTCTTGATTTATTTCCCGCCAATACACCTTCAGCTTTCATTAATAAATTATATGATTCCATTATATTAGATAATAAAATTGATTATGAGGTTACTCTGAAAAATATAATTTATCCCAAGACACATTATATACCACAAAAGAATTTGAACATATGTATTAAATATGAGAAATCTACATTAAATAAATATGTCCATAAAATTGATATGAGCAAAATTATTGGGGGTGATATGGCAAGGATTTTAGAAGCAATAAATGAGGATATTAATAAAAATCTGATAAGAGCAGTTAAAAAAGATAACAGGCATTATCATCCCCAAAAATTTAGGATTTTTTTTTAATATGTGTAATGTTAAAAATTCTAAAAATATATGCTAAAACTTTAATTTATTCTATATTACGACGATTCAGAGCAGTTTAAAATTCATAATATGTACTAAAGCATTAATTTATTCCATATTTCGACTATTCAGGGAGTTTTGAAACATTTTCTGAAATACTTCATTTTTTAGGTAAATTGCTGTTACAACTGCATTTTATGGGAACGTTAAGCCACATCATAATGTTTTATTTCAAATAGTTAACCTTAACACTTTTTGCAATGATATGTATGCATGTGTTATCTAAATATTGAAATATATCCATAAATGCTTCAAGTCGCTCTTAATCTAGACTTTGATAGGAAGGATGATGACCATATTGAAGACAGCCGTCATTTGATGCCCTCCTAAGAAGAACAGAGGAGCACTGCAGGAGATCTACTGACCTGTGATAGACAAGTCTGTATCAAGCCTAACCCTTCTCACTCTTTGCTTTACTAGTACTACTACTGCTACTACTACTACTACCACCACCACTTCTACTATCAGCATAGTTGCTGATCCCCTGTATATGTATATGTTATCTGAGTATCATAGTACCATCCATATGTTTAAAGTCACATATGTCTTTGCTATTGTATAGAATCAGCCCAGAGCCACCTGCCTGTTCAGCCTATAGCATAGTATTGTATGTCGAGACGACATACGTAACATGACCGAACTGTCAGCCTAGTTGCTGATCCCTTGTATAGGTATATGTTATCTGAGTATCATAGTACCTTCCATATGTTTTACATAGATGACCCTTTTGCTAGGCCCAATGGCTAGCATGTGTGACGTCACGTGAGGCCGCATGTGAGCGTGAGACGCGCTGTCCCTTTCTCAGTCCACACGTAGGTCTACAACAGGCAACAGGGCAGGCTGGGCTCCCCTCTTACCCTCTGCTAATATAAATGTTACCTCCCAACAACTTGTGTTTATCTCCAACCATCATATCTCCACGAACCCTCTCAACACTACTACTATTTATACTCCTTGTTTTTATCTGTGTTATCATTGCTTCTTTCATTTGTGGCTTACATATCTTTTTCACTAGGATACTACCCAGAACTGCTAGGTGAAAAAGATCAGCACATGTATGGACACTTATCTATACTACTTCCCTCACCCTGGATTCGAAATCAAAAGAGTAAATTTTCTATTTAATTAATTAAAATAGGGATTAATAATAAGGCCAAAGAAAAGGGCATACATGGCAATAATGAGACTAACTGCAACTGCGGCCATAATTAACATTTTGCATTTTCACTGAGTTAGAACTGAGTGATTTTGTGAGGCGAAGGATGGTACTGAGAATAGGTCTCGTATGGGTTCTCCTTCTGGGTTGGGTGGTGTACAGTGGGGCCTGAGCGTAGGCATGGGCCGGGGCCTGTACCATCTCGGGCAGATAACCGACAGAGTCATACAGGGCTAGGGAGGAAGACCGCGCCAGGTCATGTGTGGATTGTGGGCGCGCAAGGGGGTGAACCGGCGCCGCACACCCAGAGTCCCGAGCTGCTGCTCCCACCATCAGATATGCCTTGGGAACGAAGATTGTGACCAAGACGCAGGTAGATGTAGCGACCATATCCAGGCATATACAAGCTTCACTCCATGCAGGTGGAAGGATCATGTAGAGTGTGGACCAAGCTATCCATACACTAGTCATTAGTAATAAGAACATAAGAACATAAGAATGGAGGAACACTGCAGAAGGCCTACCGGCCCATGCGAGGCAGGTCCTTATCAAAACGACCTCTACCTAAAGCTACCCAAGAAATAACTCCCGAACCCAATGACACCAATCAAACCCAGCCCCTCCCATTCATATATTTGTCGAATCTCTTCTTAAAGCTACCCAGGGTCCTAGCCTCTATCACCCCACTGGGAAGACTGTTCCACGCATCTACAGCTCTGTTAGAAAATCAGTACTTACTAAATTTATCCAACAAAAGAGTAATCCTTCATGGTAGTTGCGCCGAGAACGAATATTGAAGGGAGATATGATGAGCTGCAGCGCCAGCAACAACATGATGTAGGACTGGCTAATAATGAAGTGTAGTCGGTGGGGAGAGCAGGTGTAGAGAGCCCCTCCTGAGGGCAGTGAGTGCATGGAGATCTGTGAGGCCATGAGCCACTGCTGCACCCCCAGCACCACCTGCACCACCAGCACCACCAGCACCACCTGCACACTTACCATGAAGAACAACAATGCTGTTTGGATCACCTCGCTCACGTCACCCACCATCCTGAAAACATAAAATTAAAACAACATCTTAATGGCGCTGCCAACGCCATAAGCTCACGTTACACGAGCAAGGTAAGGCTTACTCTCACTTGTATCGCCAAGACGAACTGCAGTCCTTGAGCAGACACAAGGTGATTGAGGCTGCCGTATTCGAGGTCGTAATTTGAGGGCTTTATGCCCAAATCAAGTGAATACCACTACGCATTTCAGATGATAGTGAAATGCTGGATATACGCTCCTTTGGGGCAAATTGTTTCTAATTCACTTGTTAATCAACAGCCACTGTGGAATCTGGAACGGCACTCCGAAGGGACGTCCAGGGAGAGGCTGCTGGACATGCTGCTGTTAACAGATAAGTACCGATTGCTATATGTTTGTTTCATGCAGGAAAGTGTACTTACCCAACCATTTCTCAACAAAAATCAAACAAAACCTGTTCATTTTACTACACCTTAAAAAAGAAATGTGTGGTCAACAATAAGCTTCTAAATCTAAATGCGCACTCTCTCTCTCTCTCTCTCTCTCTCTCTCTCTCTCTCTCTCTCTCTCTCTCTCTCTCTCTCTCTCTCTCTGTAGAATATTGTATAAAAACGTTATATAACTGATGACGTAATGCCGACAGGTATAGTTGTGAAGACTATGAAGAATAAGCTCGTGGTTGAACTTAATCAAGTCATACACAAGAAAATACATATACATCGTTGATCAAGTACAGTGTCCTGACAAAGATCTTAGTTCTAAGTGTGGTATAAACTTGGTAATTGATTTGAAAAGACACGGAAGCAAACAACCGAACATATTTATTAGAAAACGTTTCGGTCCTTCTAACATATAGAGATTAAAATGACAATATATACAGGCGGAGAGTGATTGTCGGTGACGAAGAAGCTTCATTAATCACTGTGACAGACACTGTAAAACATAATACTGGAAACTACAAATTTTCAAAAACATTAGCGTACGTAATAATCAACCGTGTAAAGTACCACCTAACAACACAGGAATCTCATGACCTCATTGTCTACGTGTCCTCATCTCAAATGTCATTTTTCAGGTCATTATGTGCCACTCACACCCCACTCTCCGTCTATATATGCTGTCATTTTAATCTGTATGATAGAAATGCTTAAAGTCTCAGGATAGAAACGTTTTCTAATAAATATGTCCTCATGTTTGCTCCCGTGTCTTTTTTAAGCCAGTTCTCAGTGTATTTGGTTACAATAATGATGTTGCTTACATTCAGCTGTATGAGAGTTCCACCACAATACTGGGGTCTTGTCGGGGTATTTTTGATTTATCTCTCGCCTCTATCGAAGTGGAAAGTATTTTGCGAGTCTTGAGGTTCTTGACGACAAAATACTAATGCCGTTGCAGCCTTGGAAAGATATTGGAGTGGCAGAGATAGGATCAATCATCTGTATAAAATGGATCAGCTGCTGTAGCATGTGTTGTATGCAATGTTCGCACTGTTCCTCATGACCTTCTCAACTATCACCAACGCTATGGAATAGACTGACTGATGTTTGCAATGGTGCAATGCATGTGTTGGTGCTAGTATGATAGCCACCAACTCCCGAGTCAAAATCAACTAAGAGTTCATAAGTCTCCATCCATTGGTTTCCTGTCATGGTACATTAGTGCGGCTGCCCGATTCAGCTCCTGATCAAGTGATCCATCTGTGAAGTACGCCATGTAGTCTGCTCCTTCCATACTGGACATGTTTGATTCTGCATGACTTTTTATTATCTCCTGTCTGCAAATGTGTTTATTCACAAAAAGTCTTAAAATGGGCATTGAACATATACTCGATTGTTGTCAGGGAGAAGTATAGCCATAGCCATCAGGGTGAAGTATTGCCATCAGGGTGGAGGAGAGTAGCCATCAGGGTGGAGAAGTGTAGCATCTAGGTGGAGGAGTATAGTCATCTGGGTGGAGGAGTATAGTCATCTGGGTGGAGGAGTATAGTCATCTGGGTGGAGGAGTATAGTCATCTGGGTGGAGGAGTATAGTCATCTGGGTGGAGGAGTATAGTCATCTGGGTGGAGGAGTATAGTCATCTGGGTGGAGGAGTATAGTCATCTGGGTGGAGGAGTATAGTCATCTGGGTGGAGGAGTATAGTCATCTGGGTGGAGGAGTATAGTCATCTGGGTGGAGGAGTATAGTCATCTGGGTGGAGGAGTATAGTCATCTGGGTGGAGGAGTATAGTCATCTGGGTGGAGGAGTATAGTCATCTGGGTGGAGGAGTATAGTCATCTGGGTGGAGGAGTATAGTCATCTGGGTGGAGGAGTATAGTCATCTGGGTGGAGGAGTATAGTCATCTGGGTGGAGGAGTATAGTCATCTGGGTGGAGGAGTATAGGTGGAGGAGTATAGTCATCTGGGTGGAGGAGTATAGTCATCTGGGTGGAGGAGTATAGTCATCTAGGTGGAGGAGTATAGTCATCTGGGTGGAGGAGTATAGTCATCTGGGTGGAGGAGTATAGTCATGTAAGTGGAGGAGTATAGTCATCTGGGTGGAGGAGTATAGTCATATAAGTGGAGGAGTATAGTCATCTGGGTGGAGGAGTATAGTCATGTAAGTGGAGGAGTATAGTCATCTGGGTGGAGGAGTATAGTCATGTAAGTGGAGGAGTATAGTCATCTGGGTGGAGGAGTATAGTCATGTAAGTGGAGGAGTATAGTCATCTGGGTGGAGGAGTATAGTCATCTGGGTGGAGGAGTATAGTCATCTGGGTGGAGGAGTATAGTCATCTGGGTGGAGGAGTATAGTCATCTGGGTGGAGGAGTAAGTGGAGGAGTATAGTCATCTGGGTGGAGGAGTTGATCTGTGTACAGTTTTTCCGCGCATTAGTCATGTATCTTGTCCCGTTATGTTATGTTATTACAGAGCAGTTCTGTAGAATAGTTGCTGGTAAGCTTGCCAACGTAATATTTTAGCAACTTTGTCAGTGTTTGTGAACTCCAGACGGCTGGGGAGCGAGGGAGGTTAGTCTTTACCCTGAGGGAGACTGTTCGACAATTGAGGGGATCCAAGAGTGGTTCTCATAATCCTGTTTCGCACAACAGAGAGATCAGTGTATGTGTGTGTGTGTGTTAGTTACCATTTTGTCCTAGGCACATGTCGATTAGACACTAGGCCTATTGTATATACGAGCGCATGTGTGTTGTGTTGTGTGTGTGTGTGTGTGTGTGTGTGTGTGTGTGTGTGTGTGTATGGATGTGTGTGTATGGATGTGTATGGGTGTGCGTGTATGGGTGTGTATGTGTGTGTGTGTGTGTATGGGTGTGTATGTGTGTGTGTGTGTGTGTGTGTGTGTGTGTGTGTGTGTGTGTGTGTGTGTGTGTGTGTGTGTGTACTCACATAGTTGTGGTTGCAGGGCTCGATTCACAGCTCCTGGCCCAGCCTCTTCACTGGTCACTCCCTGCTCCATGAGCTTTATCGTACCTCTTCTTAGAGCAATGTATAAATCCTACCTTCACTACACCACTCTCCAGATTATTCCACTTCCTGACAATTATGTGGCTGAAGAAAAATTTCCTAACATCCCTGTGACTCATCTGAGTCTTTAATTTCTTGTTGCTGTGTTCCATCCCAGAAACATTCTGTCCCTATCCACTTTGTCAATTCCTCTCAGTATTTTTTATGTAGTTATTATGTCCCCTCCATCTTTCCTGTCCTCTACTCGTAGGACATATCCCTTAGCTCCGGGACTAGTCCTGTTGCAAACCTTTGCACTTTCTCTAATTTCCTTACAAGCTTGACTAGGGGTGGGTTCCAAACTGTTGCTGCATGCTCCCATTCAGGCCTTGACATACACGATGTACAGAGTCTTGAACGATTTTTTGCTAAGGTGTGTACGGGTGTGGGTGTGTTTGTGTATGGGTGTACTCAACTAATTGTATAATTGTACTCACCTAATTGTGGTTGCAGGGGTCAAGACTCAGCTCCTGGCCCCGCCACTTCACTGATTGCTACTAGGTCCCTTCTCTCTCTGCTCCCTGAGCTTTGTCATACCTCGTCTTAAAGCTATGTATGGTTCCTGCCTCCACTACATCACTTGCTAGACTATTCCACTTCCAGACAACTCTATGACTGAAGAAATACTTCCTAACATCCCTGTGACTCGTCTGAATCTTCAACTTCCAATTGTGACCCCTTGTTTCTGTGTCCCCACTCTGGAACATCCTGTCTCTGTCCACCTTATGTATTCCACGCAGTATTTTGTATGTCGTTATCATGTCTCCCCTACCCCTCCTGTCTTCCAGTGTCGTCAGGTCGATTTCCCTCAACCTTTCTTCGTAGGACATTCCCCTGAGCTCTGGAACTAACCTTGTTGCAAACCTCTGCACTTTCTCTAGTTTCTTGATGTGCTTGATCAGGTGTGGGTTCCAAACTGGTGCTGCATACTCCGGTATAGGCCTGACGTACACAGTGTACAGTGTCTTGATCGATTCCTTACTAAGGTATCGAAACGCTATTTTCAGGTTTGCCAGGCACCCATATGCTGCAGCAGTTATCTGGTTGATGTGTGCTTCCGGAGACGTGCTCGGTGTAATACTTACCCCAAGACCTTTCTCCTTAAGTGAGGTTTGCAGTGTATGTGTGTATTTGTATGGATGTGTGCATGAGTGTGCTTGGGTGTGTATGTGTGTGAGTGTGTGTGTGTATGGGTGTGTGTACTTACCTATCTGTACTCGCCTATTTGTGGTTGCAGGGGTCGAGTCTTAGCTCCTGGCCCCGCCTCTTCACTGGTTGCTACTGGGTCCTCTCTCTCCCTGCTCCATGAGCTTTATCAAACCTCGTCTTAAAACTATGTATGGTTCCCGCCATACGTCTACGTCACTTTCTAGGCTATTTCACTGCCTGACTACTCTATGACTGAAGAAATACTTCCTAACATGCCTTTGACTCATTTGAGTGTGTGTGTATATGGGTGTGTGCATGGGTGTGTATGGGTTTGTGTGTATGGGTGAGTGCATGGGTGTGTATGGGTGTGTGTGTGTAGTTATAGTAGTTACTTGTTACTAGATGTGAAAGTGCACTTGTCGACAAACACTGTTGTGGAATGTATATGGGTGTAGTTATAGTAGTTACTTGTTACTAGATGTGAAAGGCACTTGTCGACAAACACTGTTGTGGAATGTATATGTGTGTAGGTATGTAATAACAATAATAATAATAATAATAATAATAATAATAATAATAATAATACGAAATTGAAGAAGAATGGAAATAAAAAGGATGAGGAAGTACCTATGGGTTTGAAGTGATGCTGCAGTGTACATCAGTGAACATCAGTCAACAGTCCCACAGTCTGGCTATTGCCGTCTTCCTTAGTAACTTTGTTACTAAGGTAGACGGTAATAGCCAAGGTAGACGGTAATTGTTCCGTTCCAGGTATAGCACCTGGAACGGAACAAGAATATAAATGACAACCAGCATGGATTCATGGAAGGCAAATCCTGTGTCACAAACCTTCTGGAGTTTTATGACAAGGTAACAGAAGTAAGACACGAGAGAGAGGGGTGGGTGGATTGCATTTTCCTGGACTGCAGGAAGGCCTTCGACACAGTTCCTCACAAGAGATTAGTGCAGAAACTGGAGAATCAGGCGTGTATAACAGGGAGGGCACTGCAATGGATCAGAGAATACCTGACAAAGAGGCAACAACGAGTCATGATACGTGAAGAGGTATCACAGTGGGCGCCTGGGACGAGCGGGGTCCCACAGGGGTCAGTTCAAGGACCAGTGCTATTTTTGATATATGTGAATGACATGATGGAAGGGTTAGACTCAGAAGTGTCCCTATTCGCAGATGATGTGAAGTTGATGAGAAGAATTAAATCGGATTAGGATCAGGCAGGACTACAAAGAGATCTGGACAGAATGGACATGTGGTCCAGAAACTGGCTTCTTGAATTCAGCCTTGCCAAATGCAAAGTCATGAAGATTGGGGAAGGGCAAAGAAGACCGCAGACAGAGTACAGGCTAGGTGGACAAAGACTGGAAACCTCTCTCAAGGAGAAAGTTCTTGGGGTGACCATAACACCGAGCACGTCTCCGGAGGCACACATCAACCAGATAACTGCTGCAGCATATGGGCGCCTGGTAAACCTGCGAATAGCGTTCCGATACCTTAATAAGGAATCGTCCAAGACACTGAACACTGTGCTGCATACTGGAGTATGCAGCACCAGTTTGGAACCCACACATGCTCAAGCACGTCAAGAAATTAGAGAAAGTACAAAGGTTTGCAACAAGGCTAGTTCCAGAGCTCATGGGAATGTCCTACGATGAGAGGTTGAGGGAAATCGGAATGACGACACTGGAGGACAGAAGGGTTAGGGAAGACATGATAACGACATGCAAGATACTGCGTGGAATAGATAAGGTGGACAGAGACAGGATGCTCCAGAGAGGGGACACAGAAACAAGGGGTCACAATTGGAAGCTGAAGATTCAGACGACTCACAGGGATGTTAGGAAGTATTTCTTCAGTCACAGAGTCGTCAGGAAGTGGAATAGCCTAGCAAGTGACGTAGTGGAGGCAGGAACCATACATAGATTTAAGACGAGGTATGACAAAGCTCAGGAAGCAGAGATAGGACCTAGTATCGATCAGTGAAGAGGCTGGGCAGGAGCTGAGTCTCGACCCCTGCTACCACAATTAGGTGAACACACACACACACACACACACACACACACACACACACACACACACACACACACACACACACACACACACACACACACACACACACACACACACACACAGATAAGGAGGGAGGCCCAGCGACAGTACGAAAACAGCATAGCGTCGAAAGTCAAGTCCTACCCGAAACTGCTGTATAGCCACATTAGGAGAAAGACAACAGTCAAAGATCAGGTAATCAGGCTGAGGAAAGAAGGTGGGGAGCTCACAAGAAACGATCAAGCGGTATGTGAGGAGCTCAACACGAGATTTAAGGAAGAATTTACAGTAAAACCAGGAAGGACTCTGGGAAGACAAAACAGGGGAGGACACCAAGAAGGGTTATACTAACAAGTGTTGGATGAAATACACACAAATGAGGAGGAGGTGAAGAAGCTGCTAAGTAGCCTTGATACCTCAAAGTCGGTGGGACCGGACATCTCTCCGTGGGTCTTTAGAGAGGGAGCAGAGACGCTGTACCATTAACCACAATTTTCAACACATCCCTTGAAACTGGACAACTGTCTGAGGTATGGAAGACGGCAAATATAGTCCCCATTTTTAAGAAAGAAGACGGAAACGAGGCGCTAAACTATAGACCAGTGTCACTGACGTGTATAGTATGCAAAGTCACGGAGAAGATTATCGGGAGGAAAGTGTTGGAACACCTGGAACGGAACGAGATTATAAACGACAACCAGCACTGATTCATGGAAGGCAAATCCTGTGTCACAAACATTCTGGAGTTTCATGACAAAGTAACAGAAGTAAGACACGAGAGAGAGGGATGGGTTGATTACATTTTCTTGGGCTGCAAGAAGGCCTTCGACACAGTTCCTCACAAGAGATTAGTGCAGAGGCTGGTGGATCAGGCAAGTATAACAGGAAGGGCACTGCAGTGTATCAGAGAATACCTGACAGGGAGGCAACAACGAGTCATGGTACGTGATAAGGTATCACAGAGGGTGCCTGTGACGAGCGGGGTCCCACAGGGGTCAGTCCTAGGAGCAGTGCTATTTCTGGTATACGTGAATGACATGACGGAAGTGTCCCTGTTCGCAGATGATGTGAAGTTAATAAGGAGAATTAAATCGGATGAGAATCAGGTAGGACTTCAAAGAGACCTGGACAGGTTGGACACGTGGTCCAGCAACTAGCTTCTCGAATGTAACCCCGCCAAATGCAAAGTCATGAAGATCGGGGAAGGGCAAAGAAGACCGCAGTCAGAGTACAGGCTAGGTGGCCAAAAACTGGAAACCTCGCTCAAGGAGAAAGATCTTGGGGTGAGTATAACACCGAGCACGTCTCCGGAAGCACACTTCAACCAGATAACTGCTGCAGCATATGGGCGCCTGGCAAACCTGAGAATAACATTCCGATACCTTAGTCAGGCCCATACTGGAGTATGCAGCACTAGTTTGGAACCCACATCTGGTCAAGCACGTCAAGAAATTAGAGAAAGTGCAAAAGGTTTGCAACAAGGGAAATCGGCCTGACCACACTGGAGGACAGGAGGTTTAGGGGAGATATGATAACGACATACAAAATACTGCGTGGAATAGATATAGTGGACAGAGACAGGCTGTTACAGAGAGGGGACCCATAAATAAGGGGTCTCAATTGGAAGTTGAAGACTCGGATGAATCAAAGGGATGTTAGGAAGTGTTTCTTCAGTCATAGAGTTGTCACGAAGTGGAATACTGAGGTAGTGGAGGCAGGAACCATACAAAGCTTTAAGACGAGGTATGATAAAGCTCATGGAGCATGGAGAAAGAGGAGCTAGTAGAGATCAGTGAAGAGGCGGGGCCAGGAGCTGAGTCTCGACCCCTGCAACCACAATTCATTGAGTACACACACAAACACCCACACACCCAGCCAACTACCCCGCCACTTACCCACCTGGGAAAGTGAGGGAATTCATCTGAGGGGACACAGATGGACTTCTGGACACACGGAACTAGGGAAAGTACCAAAACAACCGGGAGTGGGAAGTGTGGAAGGGTTGACATCCGGGGGCCCACGGATGGAGACCTGGAAGCATAAACCACACCTGACTATGACCACACCTGACTATGACCACACCTGACTATGACCACACCTGACTATGACCACACCTTACTATGACCTCACCTAACTATAACCACACATCACTAAGACCAAATCTCACTACGACCACACCTCACTATGACCACACCTCACTATGACCACACCTCACTATGACCACACCTCACTATGACCACACCTCACTACGACCACACATCACTGTATATGACCACTCCTGGGAATGCATCTGAGGGGACACAGATAGACATCTGTAGACACGGAACTAAGGAAAGCACCAAAACAACTGTAAGTGTTGACATCCGTGAACCCACGGATGGAGACCTGGAAACATGAACCATATCTAACTATGACCACACCTCACTATGACTATGACATTACCTAAACTATGACCTCAATATGACTATGACACACCTCACTATACTTAGCTTTTCTCAAGTTTGTTGACAATGTAAAAATAAAATAACTGAAATCAACCTGCTTGTTTAAGAAACTTCGTTCGATGGTTTATAATGCACTCAAAAAAATTAACTCTATCTGTAAACAAAAAGAAAATAAACATAAAAACTAACATCATATATAACACATATAAACAGAACGAAAACAGATAATAATTACTGCAATAATTTAACTGTTTATTGACAATGTTGAAAAGACATAAGATAAATCAAGACATAATGTCAAATGAACAAATATAATGTTATTTTTGAAGAAAAATTGGATAATTAAATTTGATTTTCCAATGTGGAACTTGTGGTTGTTGTTTGGTACATAAATACTTAATTCTGGGTCGAACATTAGATAAACACACACAGATAAACACACGGATAAACACACACGGATAAACACACACGGATAAACACACACGGATTTCATCATCAACTGAAAGGAGACGATTTCTGTCTTAGTTCTTGATATTTGTTAAATAAGAAAAAGTTTGCTGACATATGTAAGAGGTTGAAAACTGCAACAATATATTTCTTTCTTTCATATGAAAGGCTTAAACTTTCAATATCTTAAAAGTTTTAATGAGATCTCTCAGTCTCCATTTTTTAAAAGAATAAAAGGCTGAATGATTCGATTTTTTTTTATTTTTTGCTTCTGAGTGATGGCAGGAGTTTGGTAGGTTTTCTCTGTACCGTCTCCAGTATACCTTTGTCTTTTACGTAATTTGGAGACCAAAACTGGATGTCATATTCAAGATGAGGACTCACATGTGCATTATGGAGAGTCAATATTGTGTTCTTTCTTTTGTGCTTCAAACATAGTGTTGTGTTAACTTTTCTGCTCATAGACAGTCATTGCTTGGTCAGAGTATATCTTGACAAAAAAAGAAAATCTCCCTGTCATTGAAGTAAAAATTGGTTTACAGTGGTCTTAAACACTCGGAATGAATAAACACAACCACAGTGGAAATGTTTATAATATCGATGACGATGGTATGATTATATCATTATTATATTTGGTATCGTGAAGGTGTACCTGACAGTGGTTGGTATCGTGAAGGTGTACCTGACAGTGGTTGGTATCGTGAAGGTGTACCTGACAGTGGTTGGTATCGTGAAGGTGTACCTGACAGTGGTTGGTATCGTGAAGGTGTACCTGACAGTGGTTGGTATCGTGAAGGTGTACCTGGACAGTGGTTGGTATCGTGAAGTGGTTGGTATCGTGAAGGTGTACCTGACAGTGGTTGGTATCGTGAAGGTGTACCTGACAGTGGTTGGTATCGTGAAGGTGTACCTGACTGACAGTGGTTGGTATCGTGAAGGTGTACCTGACAGTGGTTGGTATCGTGAAGGTGTACCTGACAGTGGTTGGTATCGTGAAGGTGTACCTGACAGTGGTTGGTATCGTGAAGGTGTACCTGACAGTGGTTGGTATCGTGAAGGTGTACCTGACAGTGGTTGGTATCGTGAAGGTGTACCTGACAGTGGTTGGTATCGTGAAGGTGTACCTGACAGTGGTTGGTATCGTGAAGGTGTACCTGACAGTGGTTGGTATCGTGAAGGTGTACCTGACAGTGGTTGGTATCGTGAAGGTGTACCTGACAGTGGTTGGTATCGTGAAGGTGTACCTGACAGTGGTTGGTATCGTGAAGGTGTACCTGACAGTGGTTGGTATCGTGAAGGTGTACCTGACAGTGGTTGGTATCGTGAAGGTGTACCTGACAGTGGTTGGTATCGTGAAGGTGTACCTGACAGTGGTTGGTATCGTGAAGGTGTACCTGACAGTGGTTGGTATCGTGAAGGTGTACCTGACAGTGGTTGGTATCGTGAAGGTGTACCTGACAGTGGTTGGTATCGTGAAGGTGTACCTGACAGTGGTTGTCTGAGTCGATCCATTTTTCTTCCTAGAAAGATTTAGTTTATAATCTGAGAACATCATCCAATTGGCTTCAAATTTTCAGTCTTGTTGTGCTGTAAAGGTTGTACCCATTGCAAGTATGCAGGTACCCACTGCAAGTATTAGTACATGCAGTACCCATGCAAGTATTAGTACATGCAGGTACCCACTGCAAGTATTGTTACATGCAGGTACACACTGCAAGTATTAGTACATGCAGGTACCAACTGCAAGTATTAGTACATGCAGGTACCCACTGCAAGTATTAGTACATGCAGGTACCCACTGCAAGTATTGTTACATGCAGGTACACACTGGGTAATTTTGTAAAGACAATTCCCAGTTATGATCTCTATATGACAACTTGAGAAAGCTCAACAAAATAATAAAAAAAAGCACAATACCGTGACTGGAACGATACACAAATAACCCGCACATAGAAGAGAGGAGCTTACGACGACGTTTCGGTCCGACTTGGACCATTTACAAAGTCACACTAACGAGAAGTAGAGCAGGACGGGTATATATAGACAGGAAGAGGTAGTAGTAGTAGTAGTAGTAGTAGTAGTAGTAGTAGTAGTAGTAGTAGTAGTAGTAGTAGTAGTAGTAGTAGTAGTAGTGGTAGAAGTGGTAGTAGTAATGGCGGAGAAGGAAGGAAGAAATAATGGGGAAGTAAGGAGGAGGAGCCAGTCAAATACAAAGAAAGGGGAGCACTGCAAGGGAGCTAGGTGCCCACAGAGGGAGAGCAAGAAACGACCGAAACGTCGTCGTAAGCTCCTCTCTTCTATGTGCGGGTTATTTGTGTATTGAGAAAGCTTCTTCCGACGGGTTTTAAACTTTCATTATGCCTCAGTAATAGCAAAGTTAGAAACATTGGAATCAAGAGATTTCCTGCTGTAACTGAAGGTCGTCTCTTTTGATCACCTTCAAATTCTTAGCGCTGATGTTTTTCTCGATGGAAAGTTCATCTTGTTATTGACTCATTATGGTAAACAGATTGTGATAATGATTTCCAGTCAACAATGTGAGAATGTTTCTTGTGATCACCTTCACAACTTTAACACTGATGCTGCTGATGAGAAGGATGATTCCTGCACTAACTCACTGTCTACCTGCAAAACTGAAGAAAAAAAATGTTAAAAATGGAAACTATATCTGGATAACGCCTCTTATTGTCAGCTTCAAATTTTTTAATACATGCACAAATAACCCGCACATAGATAAGAGGAGTTGACGACGACGTTTCGGTCCTATTTGTGTATTGTTCCAGTCAAGGTATTGTGCCTTTTTGTACAATTTTAGTACCAGTGTTTTGTTCCCTGGAAGGTTCACATTTTCTTTGTGACATTGATTTTCTTTTAAGACCAAGTGAATGTCTTCTCTTATTGTCTTCCAACTTTATCTCTGGTGTATCTTAGAGGCGAGTCTGGTCAGTTGGACTTTGTGAACTTTGAGTCTGGTCAGATGGACTTTGAGTCTGGTCAGATGATGGACTTTGAGTCTGGTTCAGATGAACTTTGAGTCTGGTCAGATGGACTTTGAGTCTGGTCAGATGGACTTTGAGTCTGGTCAGATGGACTTTGAGTCTGGTCAGATGGACTTTGAGTCTGGTCAGATGGACTTTGAGTCTGGTCAGATGGACTTTGAGTCTGGTCAGATGGACTTTGGGCTCTTTACCTACCAACTTGCCAATTTAATAATGTGGGTAATATAATTACATGGGTAATATAATTAGATCTGCTGGAGAATGGCTCTTCTAGTCAGTTACAAACTTTCGACATAAATTTACGACATAAATTTGCGAATTTTGTAAAAAAAAGTTGTTTGGGTTATCATAGTCTTCTGAACAACTAACAAAGTAAACCTTCACCACCTTTTTTTTTAGGGCGTTTAACAGATACTAATTTTTTTTTCTAAAACCTTAAACAAATAATAAATATTAAACTGAATTTAATAGTATTAGAGCCATGGTTTACTATGTGTCCTTTAAAAGGAGGACAATTTGAGTCTCATCAAAATCCCATTACTGGTGTTCTCGATATAAACAGGAGAAGAACCTCCCTGAGAGTTAGTTATTAAAACACTCTGAACACTGGTTTGAGAGAGTTGTGACTCGTGATATACTTAGTGTAACACTGGAAATAGCGTTCCGTTTGATGCCTCTGCTGCCCCTCATCAGCTACCCCTCTTCCTTGCATTTAAACTCAGCCGTTCGCCTCTATCAACGTGTAGTGTAGAGGCGTATTTTGCTGCTCCGCTGGTACTCGAATATCTGAGTTCCGCACAGCTAGTCACCTCTGCCTACCTGAGAAATACGGACGAATCTCCCATCCTGCGTGAGTTGGTGATCCAGACCTGACTGAGGCCTGCCAGATGAATCAGACTGTGCCACTTGTACAAAATGTGTTATATCTCTAACTGAGGAAGATGTACCTGTTATTCTTCTATGCACTGAGTGCTTCTGGGAGGAATGCTGCATAGTTGGAACAAGAGTGGTTAAGAACAATTTAACGAGCATTGCAGTACCTGGTAACTCCTTTGGAGACGGCTTTTTAACTGTAACATGCCAGAGGTTCATCTATAAACATAGTAAGTTTGTGCTGATTTGTTTGTCCACAGAGTGAAAATTTGTCTGTCAATCCAATTCACGTGTGCTAGCTGTGTTAAGTGCTGCGGGTTTGGAATAATTAACGAGTAGTGCAGTGTTGGTAACTCTCGAGATGACTGTGGCCAGGTGAATGACCTTGAAAATATCACTGCGACCCGCAGGCCACTACACCCATATTGCCTGTGTCTAGCGAGGTGAATATCCCTTCCTTGTCCCTTCTATTCACCGGTATCCTTTAACCCATCGCCAGTGTGAAACTCCTGTCAGCTATGAGTATAGCTGATGGTGTTGACGTAGATGATGGTGAAGGCAGATTTGAAACATATTTTAGTAAACAGGCTCGGAAAAAGGAACGAGGCTTCCAGAGAAAGCTTGCTGCAAGCAATACAGTGGGCGCACACCCTCCCAAAGCTGTCAGGTTAGATTTCCCTAACAACACTGATCAAGAGACCAAGTGTAACTGGTTTTTCGAAGCTAGTGTAGACAATCATGAGAAAACGATCAAGTTTCTCCACGATGAGGATAACTACGTATTTGTGCCTAATGATTCAGCATTTATAGACAAACTTCTCACTCACGAATATGCCAAAATCAAACTCCGAGCTGCCCCACCAAGGGCACCTAAAGTGCTTATTGTCATCTACAACGTCAACAAGCACTTGAATCCTCAATATCTGGTGTCAGAGCAAGTTGCAAGCCTTCGTTGACTTTCCAACGGTCTGATATTAGCTGAGTGGACTGGCCAGGGGACTCTGCCACGCTATATTCACTCCCGTGCAGCCCTCAACAGACGCTATTACATTGCATTGTACAGACCTCCTCAACGTCTATGTTATAAGTGTCAACGCTGGGGCCACATTGCCAGGAAATGCCCAGCTAAGTCACACTGGTGTGCAGTGTGTGCCAACGCTCATCCTTCTGAACGGTGTTATGATATTATCAAACATCAACAGACTGTTGCTAAATAATGTATCAATTGTAAGACCTCAGGAGTTACAGCAGCTCATACTGACTGCAGTGTGAGGGCTGCCCACATCGCAGCCAACCGCACCTCACCCTGTACCCCCATTATGATCCCCCAGGACTACCAGGTATTTCGAGTCTGAATACTGGCTCATGCCTGCCCTCAGACAATGGGGTTGAGCACCTCACCTGGGGAGCACGTCAACAGACCTCCATCACGTCGGCTGTCAATACCAGCCTAGCTGAGTCAGCTGACAGTCAGCCAACGAGCTCAGCTGACCGGGACTTCACGTCTCCAGATGTTCCAAGTCTTGCTCCTGTGGTATACAACCTGATGTCGCGCATAAGGGTACTGGAAACACAACAATTTCTCCTGAAACAACAACTTGAGCAACACAAGGAAAGATGTGTAGAGTGTACCAATAACAAGATTGTCACAATTTGTGAAAGCAAGTGTAAGGCTGCTGAACAAGGAGGCGGTGGTGTTCTTAATTACAGTTATGACGAATACAATACTTGTGTTGATAACTACAGTGAGCATCATAATGAAGGCAATGGTGTCTAAGATGTTAGTAATATTGATGAGCTATAATGTTAGTAATAGTGATGAGTGTAATATAAGTGGTGGTGCTGAGTGTGATGAGGTTAACCACATTGACATTATTGTTGAATACAATACTGTTGATAAATGTAATGAACACAATGTTGGTAGTGGTGTTGGTGATGACAGTTATAGTGATGCTTGTAATGTTAGTGGGGGAGGGAATGTGAGTGGTGGTGTCACCTATCATACATTCACACATGAACAGCGTCGTGCTCTGAGTAAACAAAGACTCCCACGAGGCCTTACAACTGGAAGTGCACTTAAAAAACTCATGGACCAGGGTAACACTGTTGACATTGATAAGGTCTGCTATTTACATGAATTTTTTTTTCATTATGCTGAGAAACTCAACAAGATCCCAGGACTACTATAATGGATCAAAACTCGTATAAACTTTCTATATTAAGCTGGAATATTGCATCACTTAGAAAAAGACTTCCTGACCTTCACCATAAAGTAACCACTGAACCCATTGATGTTGTGTGTCTACAAGAGTGCAGAGTCCCTGAAAAATCCCAACCCCCTAAATTGCCATCATTTGTTGCATATAACCTCAAATCTACTAACTCTTGTGTTCTATATATTAAAAAATCACTTCCCCATCAACTTCTTGCACATAAGAAAACAGAGGGGCTACAATACCACGGTGTTAGGATTTATATTGGGAACTCTGCTCTCAACATATTTAACTTGTATGCTCCTGCTGATAAGTTTAATTACTTGGAGCTCCCAACTTGTGCTCAGTCTGAGCCTACTCTTATTATTGGCGATTATAATGCGAGACACAAAAGCATTGGAAACTCACAGTTTGGTAATCGTAATGGTAATCAACTGTTGTCACTCTTAAACAGTCATGATAATGTGCAAATTGTAGGTGACCTTGAACCCACACATATCTATGGAGGCGTCCTTGATCTGTGTCTGGGCTTCAACATTACTTCTGCCAGCTGTGAGTCTTCCATTGTAACAGATATAGCGTCTGATCATTTCCCTAGGATAACCTCACTAGATATTGGTAATACTATCCTTCCTGGTAGGATATTCAAACGGAAACGTTTTAATGTTCCCACAGATCAGCATCGTGACTTTGCTGCACATGTAACTGACTGGTATAATTCCTATGAATGTTCCTCTGTAGAGACCTTTAACAATGACCTTGTGAGCAGTATTCAGAACTACTTAGAGCCGCCACTGAAACCTCTTGGTACTCTAAACCCAACAAACTTCCATAATAATCATACCTCCTTTAAAAACCATACTTATTACAATGATTCTAAACTTCGTACACTGAAACGTACTGCTCGCAGACTAGGCCTAGCCTATAGACAACATCGTACCCCTGGAATGCTGAGCCTCTTCCAAACTGCCCTTGCTGCTGCCAGAGACCGTATGACAGAACTGCGGCAAACAGACTGGGAACAATTTGTCAACGGTCTTAATGCTCACACCCCACTTAGCCGGGCATGGAGGGAGATAAATAGAATTAAGGGTAACAGAACTGGGCAAATCGCGCACCCTCATCCCTTACATAGGGCGAATGAGTTAGTCAGTGCTTGGGCTGCTACATCTAGCTATGACAATCTTCCCAGTACCACACAGGCAAAATTAAATGACAAATATGATGCAAGGGAGAGACTTGTTTGCTTTATGCTCAGCAAGGAAGATGACAGCAACATTCCTTTCACTAATTATAAACTTGATGCAGCACTAACTAAGGGCAACTCCACGTCGCCTGGTGAGGATGGTATTACTTAAAACATACTCAGATTGCTGTGTCGAGTACCAGGTAATCCATTACTTGAATTATATAACATGAGCTATGTAACTGGGGAGCTCCATCAATCTTGGACCAACAACCTCATCATTCCAATTCCTAAGCCCAATCAACAAAATGCATTTCGCCCAATATCTCTTACTACCCGCTTGTGTAAAACATTTGAGAGAATGATTCTTAATCGTCTCATGTACAGAATCAAACAATTCTTGTCTCCCAGGTTACATGGTTTCATGCATGGAAGGCGTGTGCATCATTGCATAGCCACCTTTCTCACCCTGCACACTGACAGCTCATATACTACCTTCATTGATCTTAAATCCGCTTTTGATGTAGCCAACCGACATGTAATCATTAGTGAACTTGCCAGAATGGATGTTGGAGGAAGGCTTCTCCGCTGGATTAAATGCTACCTGTCCAACAGAAAGTCGTCTGTGTTGTTCCAGGGACATAGAAGTGTAACTAAAGACTTTGAATTAGGAACCCCACAGGGAGGTGTGCTCAGTCCCACACTATTCAATATTCTAATTAATGCCTTACTTAATGCTATGCCTAGTCAGCTCCATCATTATATGATTAGTTTTGCTGATGATATAA
>NW_027197508.1:0-25000 GCF_038502225.1 Cherax quadricarinatus
CAAATAATACAAAACATTGTTTATTATTATTGTTCTATAATATATATACCAATATACAGTCACTGAACATATTCCTATTAGTTCTGCAGCTTGTGGAACTCTGAAACATGGTGTCATACACAATGGTGTTTTATCTTTCTCCCTCATTCTATCTCTTTCAATCTGTCTCTCTCTTGCTATCTGTCTGTCTATCTCTGTCTCACAGGTACACATAAATACAAGTATACATAGTATAAATTACCTAGGATAACCTAAGAAACCCAGACAAAGTGCTATACTCTGCTTGAAGATGTGAGTAAAAGTGATGACGCAGTCTTGTGGCTCTCTGAGACAGAGAGCTAGATGGATAGACAGGGAGCTTGACAGACAGGCAAATAGACAGACAGAAATGTTAGTATACCAGCAAAAACAAAGGGAGGGCGATGTTCATCAAATCTTTTGGCATCAGCTCTACCCTCATTTACCCTCATCAAACGTCAGCACTTATCAGATGTTATCTCCCCTTATCTTGTTACTGTCATGGGTGAACATTTATTATTACATATTATTATTATTACCTATTATTATTATTATGTATTATTATTATTATGTATTATTATTATTATGTATTATTATTATTATGTATTATTATTATTATGTATTATTATTATATTGGCAGTTTGGAGGGATATGTTGTGTATCTTTATATGTTTATGCTTCTAGACTGTTGTATTCTGAGCACCTCTGCAAAAACAGTGATAATGTGCGAGTGTGGTGAAAGTGTTGAATGATGATGAAAGTATTTTCTTTTTGGGGATTTTCTTTCTTTTTTGGGTCCTGCCTCGGTCGACTAACATTACTCTTCTTCTTCCTCCTCCTCCTCCTCCTCCTCTTCCTCCTCCTCCTCCTCCTCCTCCTCTTCTTCCTCCTCCTCCTCCTCTTCTTCTTCCTCCTCCTCCTCCTCCTCCTCTGCCTCCTCCTCCTCTTGCCTCCTCCTCCTCTTGCCTCCTCCTCCTCTGCCTCCTCCTCCTCTGCCTCCTCCTCCTCCTCCATTCTTGGAACAAGTTTGAAGAGCTTGTAGTTCATAATCACTATCATTATCATCACCAATGCTCACATCTGAGTCTGGGATTTTGGAAAATAGGAGTTTCCTCTTTGATTCTGGTACAACTGAACGACGGCCCAGCACCAGAGGTGGAAGGCTGTGGGTTGTCTGGGTTTTCCTCACTATTACCCATATTATGGTCATTAGTTTCGGTCAAAACCTCACCAGAACCTTGAAACTCATCTTCACTGTCACTTCCATCTGTATTAGAACTGTCACTGGGGAACAAAAGTGTCCCAATTCGCCGAGGAGTGAGGAACTTCTTACCGCAGGGCACGGTGGAAATTGTGTACTATGATGGCATTCCCACAATGCACCACTGGGTCCCAGATTTTTTCCTACTGCGCACACCCACCACACAGACCCATTCTCTCACATCTAGGCTTATCAGCCTTTTCCTGCGAGATTTGAGGCCGCTAGAATTTATGCGTACTAGTACGTCAAAAACCCCTACGCGTAAGACGTACTAGTACGACCAAAACCCTCAAAGGGTTAATGAAGATCTGGTGATGATTGATGGGATGGGAGGAGGGGAGAGTGTGGATGGTCTTAGTGTTTAGAAGGGGAATCCCCTTCCATTAGGACTTGAGGTAGCAAGTCCTTTTCCGGGGTTACTTCCCTTCCTCTTTTAATGCCACTAGGACCAGCTTGAGTGTCACTGGACCTCTGTCGCACAACAAATCTGTCCATAGAGCTCTGTACCTCCCTTTCCTTTACAATTTGTCTAAAATAGGCCACAACATTGTCACTGTAATAGTCACCAGCACGGCTTGCAATAGCTGTGTTAGGTTGATTTTCATCCATAAAGGTTTGCAGTTCAATGCACTGTGCACACATTTCCTTAATTTTTGAAGTAGGCACAATGGATTCCAAAACTGGCATAGGTTTCTCAGGGTTAGCCCCAAACCCTTCAAAATCTTTCTTAATTTCCATACAAATTCTCACCCTTTTTACCACAGGGTTGGCACTAGAAGCTTTCTTGGGGCCCATGGTGACTTCTTTTGCAGAAACAAGCACCAAAAACAGTGATAATATGGATAATATGGAATGTACCGAATGTATCCTTAGATGCGCGCACACTGGCTAGCTTGTAAACACTGGCACACACGGGGCAGTTCTGGCCGCACGTGGACACGTCTCGTACTAATCATATCGAATGTCGGGTATTCCATCGAATGTCAAGGCAAAATTTTTGTGTTAAAATGCATCGAATGTCAAATTTATCGAATGTCGGGGGTCCACTGTAGTACTCTTTGTACATAAACAATCTGAGTGCTGTAAAATAATGTAGTATAATAGAAAAAATGAATGGTGTTTCTTGTTGGTAGATGATGCACAGCAAAGTTTAAGTTCAGATGGACAGACACAATACGCATAACTTTATATATTTACACAAAGTCTAACAATTAAGTGCACTAAAATCAAACTTCCAGACACTTTTGTGAGTTGCATGGAGAATCTGATACTGTAAATTAATTTATAAGTGCAAACTGAGTCAGAGTCAAACTCAACGTTTGTGGATTCACGGAGACCTACATAAAGGATCACACTGACAACGAAATATTGATCCCAGGTTAAAACCTATTCAGATATGACAGAGTAAACAGGCAATGGGGAGGGGTGTTTACATGACAGAGTCGTTCATTTGTCCGGAACTAAACACCAGGAATGATGTAGCTGAAGTTTTGGCAATTAAAATACAGAGCCAAAAACCTTGTCACTGTAGTTGTATGCAAGCCTTCAGATGCTACTTCCCAACAATTCCAGGAACAGCTTCGTAAAATTGACCACTGTCTAGAAAATCTCCTGACTCCTGCCCCAAACACCTTGCTGCTGAGTGATTTCAACTTAAGGCACCTAAAGTGGAGGAATGTAGCAAATAGTGTTTAGCAGAGATAACCCCAGGAGGCAACTCAGACAAAAATTCACACACAACAAATTCACCTTAAACTAGCAAATACACTAGATTTCATCTTCAACAATGACGATCTGATACGAGAGGTACAGGATTCATGACCAGTAAAAGGTGACCAGTTATGAGGGTACCTTCGTGAAATTCAACTTCAATAACAAAAACATGCAGTGGGATCAAGTCAACGATGTCTTCAATAAAACAAGTAGGAAGGATCTTTCTTCTTTCTTTCAACACACCGGCCATATCCCACCGAGGCGGGGTGGCCCAAAAGGAAAAACGAAAGTTTCTCCTTTTACATTTAGTAATATATATAGGAAAAAAGGTTACTAGCCCCTTGCTCCCGGCATTTTAGTCGCCTCTTACAACATGCATGGCTTACGGAGGAAGAATTCTGTTCCACTTCCCCATGGAAGTAAGAGGAAATAAACAAGAACAAGAACTAGAAAGAAAATAGAAGAAAACCCAGAGGGGTGTGTATATATATGTTTGTACATGTATGTGTAGTGTGACCTAAGTGTAAGTAGAAGTAGCAAGACGTATCTGAAATTTGGCATGTTTATGAGACATTAAAAAGACACCAGAAATCCTACCATCATGTAAAACAATTACAGGCTTTCATTTTACACCCACTTGGCAGGACGGTAGTACCTCCCTGGGTGGTTGCTGTCTACCAACCTACTACCTAGAAGTAGGAAGGATATCCTAAACAATATAGATCCAAACCTATGCCTAGAAACAATTAACTCTGTGGCACTTGGGGTATGGTCAAGGAACATTCCTTTAAGAAAAAGGAAGAGAAGATGTAAACTAAAAAGAGACATTCCCTATACAGGTGAGGGCAAAGAATCACAGAGCTGTTGAAAGGGGCCAGCCTATTTGAAATATGAAGGGAGGCACTGGTCAGAGAAATAGAAAATATTGAAGTTAAGCTTAAGGAATCATTGGTCAATCCAAAAATCTCCAATATTATCCTAACACCACAAGACTTTCAGAAAGCAATAAATGACCTGCCCATGCACTCTGCCCCAGGCTCAGACTTCTGGAACTCCATGTTCATCAAGAACTGCAAGAAGCCCTTTTCACAGCCCTCAGCATTCTTTGGAGAGGGAGCATGGACACAAGGATCACTGCAAAGAATTACACACCGATAGCACTAACGTCCTATAACATAAAATTTTTTGAAAGGGTTCTAAGAAGCAAGATTACCAACCCAGGGCAACATGGGTTTAGAGCAGTTTGCTCCTGCCGGTCCCAACTACTGGACCACTATGACTAGGTCTTAGATTCACTAGATGACTTTGCAAAAGCCTTTGACAAGTTTGGCCATGGTGTAATAGTATATAAAATACATGAAAATGAATAACAGGAAAAGTTGGTAGATGGATCTATAATTTCCTAACAAATAGAACACAAAGAGTAATAGTAAACAGAGTAAAGTCTGAGGTGGCTACAGTGAAAAGCTCCATTCCACAAGGCACTGTACTTGCCCCAACCTGTTCCTTATCTTCATATCTGACATAGAAAGAGATGTAAGCTACAGCACCGTGTCTTCCTTTGTGGACGACATCTGAATCTGCATGATGATGTCATCCATTGAAGACACTGAAAGACTCCAAGCAAACATAAACCAAATCTTTAAATGGGCTGCAGAAAACAACAAAGTTCAATGAAGAGAAATTTCAATTACTCCAATATGAAAATCTCAAGGAAATTAAAGCTGTATCGGAGTATAAAACAAATTACAACCACACAACAGAGCGAAATACTAATGTGAAAGACTTGGGAGTCATAATGTCAGAGGATCACACTATCAAGGATCACAATGTTTCTATTACATCTGCTAAGAAAATGATAAGATGGAAAATGAGAACCGTCAAAACTAGGGATGCCAAACTCATGATGGTTCTCTTCAAATCGCTTGTTCCCTCTAGGCTTGAATATTGCTGTACAATAATGGCCCCTTTCAAGGTAGGCAAAATTGCAGATCTGGAGAATGTACAGAGAACTTTTATGGGATGCATAAATATGACAAAGCGCTCATCCCTTTCAGGGTTGGTCCCATACATGTATGACTTAACAGCCAGTGTCGGTCACTCCCTAGGAAAGTAAATGAGATGCAACATCCCCCCCAATGAAAAGCAGAGGCACCATGAGTATGCTAAGAGACAACAAGTATCAGGGGTCCAAGACTATTCAACTGCCTCCCAGCATACATAAGGGGAATTACTAATAGTCCTCTGGCTGTCTTCAAGAAGGTGCTGGACAGGCACTGAAAGTCAGTACCTGACCAGCCGACCTGTGGTTCGTACATTGGTCTGCGTGCAGCCAGCAGTAACAGCCTGGTTGATCAGACCCTGATCCACCAGGATGCCTGGTCACAGACCGGGCTGTGGGAGCATTGACCCCTGAAACTCCCTCCAGGTATACCCTAGGTACAAGAAGCTGCAAAGTTTCAATGGTCAACATTTTGCAGCTTGCAAATTTGCCACTGATCACACACCTGCAAATTTGCCACTGATCACACACCTGCAAACTTGCCACTGATCACACACCTGCAAACTTGCCACTGATCACACACCTGCAAACTTGCCACTGATCACACACCTGCAAACTTGCCACTGATCACACACCTGCAAACTTGCCACTGATCACACACCTGCAAACTTGCCACTGATCACACACCTGCAAACTTGCCACTGATCACACACCTGCAAACTTGCCACTGATCACACACCTGCAAACTTGCCACTGATCACACACCTGCAAACTTGCCACTGATCACACACCTGCAAACTTGCCACTGATCACACACCTGCAAACTTGCCACTGATCACACACCTGCAAACTTGCCACTGATCACACACCTGCAAACTTGTCACTGATCACACACCTGCAAACTTGCCACTGATCACACACCTGCAAACTTGCCACTGATCACACACCTGCAAACTTGCCACTGATCACACACCTGCAAACTTGCCACTGATCACACACCTGCAAACTTGCCACTGATCACACACCTGCAAACTTGCCACTGATCACACACCTGCAAACTTGCCACTGATCACACACCTGCAAACTTGCTATTGATCACACACCTGCAAACTTGCCACTGATCACACACCTGCAAACTTTCCACTGATCACACACCTGCAAACTTGTCACTGATCACACACCTGCAAACTTGCCACTGATCACACACCTGCAAACTTGCCACTGATCACACACCTGCAAACTTGCCACTGATCACACACCTGCAAACTTGCCACTGATCACACACCTGCAAACTTGCCACTGATCACACACCTGCAAACTTGCCACTGATCACACACCTGCAAACTTGCCACTGATCACACACCTGCAAACTTGCCACTGATCACACACCTGCAAACTTGCCACTGATCACACACCTGCAAACTTGCCACTGATCACACACCTGCAAACTTGCCACTGATCACACACCTGCAAACTTGCCACTGATCACACACCTGCAAACTTGCCACTGATCACACACCTGCAAACTTGTCACTGATCACACACCTGCAAACTTGTCACAGATCACACACCTGCAAACTTGCCACTGATCACACACCTGCAAACTTGCCACTGATCACACACCTGCAAACTTGTCACTGATCACACACCTGCAAACTTGCCACTGATCACACACCTGCAAACTTGCCACTGATCACACACCTGCAAACTTGCCACTGATCACACACCTGCAAACTTGTCACTGATCACACACCTGCAAACTTGCCACTGATCACACACCTGCAAACTTGCCACTGATCACACACCTGCAAACTTGTCACTGATCACACACCTGCAAACTTGCCACTGATCACACACCTGCAAACTTGTCACTGATCTCACACCTGCAAACTTGCCACTGATCACACACCTGCAAACTTGCCACTGATCACACACCTGCAAACTTGCCACTGATCACACACCTGCAAACTTGCCACTGATCACACACCTGCAAACTTGCCACTGATCACACACCTGCAAACTTGCCACTGATCACACACCTGCACTTCAAAATGAGATACTTGGGGACCAAATAATATTTAACAAGTTGAAATTTCTTTACTAACATTTATGAGTCATAACATATAATATTGTATTGTTTCTTAAACAAACAGCTCATTTATATGGATATAAGCAATATGCAGAAAAAATCTTTTTTTAAGCAACTAAATTTTGCTCTACCCAGAGTAAAACATATCTGACACAAGCTTCTTCTGCATATGTAACTTCTCACTCATATCTACTGGCATTACAGTTATACTTTCAACCCTTTTAAGTTGAATGTTATTTTATTATTATTATTTTTTATTAACACACTGGCCGATTCCCACCAAGGCAGGGTGGCCCGAAAAAGAAAAACTTTCACCATCATTCACTCCATCACTGTTGAATGTTGAATGTTACCTGTATAAAATAATGCTGTGTTCAGACTTACCCCCATGAGCTCTAAGACGTTCTGTTTAACTCTGTCTATTAATTCAAGACTAAGAAGTTTTCTTGTGAGAAATCTTGGAAGATAATTTAGTATAGGAAAGAATATTGGAAGAAATAAACCAGTGATGTCTTCTTGGAAGGATTTTAGAAGCGCAATAAAGGAACCGATTTCTTTGTCGTCCAACTCATAGCGACGACCTAAGGAAACAAATAACATAAGATTAGAAATAAAATAACTTTATGTAATTAAAATTTGAGTAACCACTTAAAATGCTAGGAAAATAGAGATTATTATTAAAACAACATAATTCTTGGTGCAGTAGTATTAAGTATAATGATACCAATGATCTACCAGGGTCACTAATTATTCAGTAACATTTGTATATGCTTAATGTCCCTAAAAACATACTTGCATTGTTTATTGCTCTTGCAGTAATATGTTTAAGCTTGCACGAAATGTTCTGCATAACCATGGGCTTTCTGCAACCACTTAGTGTCAACCATTTCTGTATATACAATGTATCATGTGGAAATACCCTTGAATTTTAACTCTTACAAGAACTAGAGCATATTCAACCCAAAATATGTGCTGTTGTTGTTACTTAGCAACAAACTGATACTTAGGAGTTGAGCCATTTGTTATAGGCCTTTGAGTTGAAGAAATAATAGTCATTACAAATAATTCAATTCTGTAATAAAGGCCGTCAATTCATGTCCCATACCTTGATTGCTAGCTCACTCAGCTCTCACACTGAGATCCAACAGTCAATCCCGGGTACAGGGACACCTGCTGTGTCCCCACATGTATACAAAAAACAGTACAGGCTGGGTCAAATTACGAAGGAACAGACAAAACGATACTCGTCGACGCTTACGAATCCAATACAAAGGGCAAAAAAACTGTATTGTGAAAACAGATTTTTTGACATAAAAGGGGACATGAAAAAGACGTGGAAAACCTTCTCTGAAATTCTAGGTTCTAGGAAACTGTCCCCATGAAAAGTGATTAACCTAATTAAACCTAATGAACCTCTCATCCCACCGATGGATACTGCCAACAAACTAAATGTCTTTTTCACCACTGTAGGAACAACGCTAGCAAGCAAAATCCCAAATTCAAACGCACAACCAAAAAACTACCTCAGTGGCAACTACCCAATACTCTGTTCCTAGCCCCAACAAACCCTACTGAAACCTCACTCATCATCAAAACACTAAAGAACAAAGCAGGAGACCTAAATACCTTACCACCATTTATGTATAAAAAAGCTTCTCATTTTTTTTTTTTTTTTTTTTATTATCACACCGGCCGATTCCCACCAAGGCAGGGTGGCCCGAAAAAGAAAAACTTTCACCATCATTGTCTTGCCAGAAGGGTGCTTTACACTACAGTTTTTAAACTGCAACATTAACACCCCTCCTTCAGAGTGCAGGCACTGTACTTCCCATCTCCAGGACTCAAGTCCGGCCTGCCGGTTTCCCTGAATCCCTTCATAAATGTTACTTTGCTCACACTCCAACAGCACGTCAAGTATTAAAAACCATTTGTCTCCATTCACTCCTATCAAACACGCTCACGCATGCCTGCTGGAAGTCCAAGCCCCTCGCACACAAAACCTCCTTTACCCCCTCCCTTCTCATTTGTCACCCATTATTGCAACACTTTTTAACGAGTCTACTGAGGGTTACACTAGTCCACAAAGGAGGTGATCCTACTGATTTAAATAACTATATGAAACCTACCTCTTCTAACTAAAAACTTCGAAAAAGTAATACACAAGCCAGTTTACTCCTACTTTGTATCCCACAATATACAGTGGAACCTTGACTTACGAGTGTCCCAACTTATGAGTTTTTTGAGATACGAGCCATCCCTGGGTCGATTTTTTGCTCTGAGCTACGAGCCAGCTCCCCCCTCCCTCTTCCCCCTCAACCCAAAACCTGGACACCTCACTTGTTTACCTATGATTTCATGCTTTAATTCCATGGAAATCATTCTCTTTTTCTTCTCAGCAATAATAATACAAAAATAATAATACAGTGGACCCTCGACCAACGATGGCATCATATAACGTTAAATCCGACTAGCAATACATTTTGACGCAAAAATTTTGCCTCGACTAGCACTAAAAAACTCGACCAAAGCGATTCGTTCTGTTCGAGACGCGTCCACATGTGGCCTGAGCGCGCCTCACTTGTCCCGTGGGTCCCAGTGTTTACAAGCCAGCCACCGAGGTCGCATCCAAACATACAATCGGAACATTTCATATTATCACAGTGCTTTTAGTTATTGCACCTGCAAAATAAGTCACCATGGGTCCCAAGAGAGCTTCTAGTGCCAACCCTACAGCAAAAAGGGTGAGAATTACTATGGATATGAAGAAAGAGATCATTGCTAAGTATGAAAGTGGAGTGCGTCTCTCCGAGCTGGCCAGGTTGTACACAAAACCCCAATCAACCATCGCTACTATTATGGCCAAGAAAACAGCAATCAAGGAAGCTGTTCTTGCCAAAGGTGATAGAAGATGTTGAGAGACTATTATTGGGGTGGATAAACGAAAAACAGATAGCAGGAGATAGCATCTCTCAAGCGATCATATGTGAAAAGGCTAGGAAGTTGCATAAGGATTTGATTAGAAAAATACCTGCAACTAGTGGTGATGTGAGTGAATTTAAGGCCAGCAAAGGTTGGTTTGATAGATTTAAGAATCGTAGTGGCATACATAGTGTGATAAGGCATGGTGAGGCTGCCAGTTCGGACCAAAAAGCAGCTGAAAAATATGTGCAGGAATTCAAGGAGTAAATAGACAGTGAAGAATTTAAACCTGAACAAGTGTTTAATTGTGACAAAACAGGCCTGTTTTGGAAGGAAATGCCAAGTAGGACCTACATTGCTCAGGAGGAAAAGGCACTCCCAGGACATAAGCCTATGAAAGACAGGCTTACTCTGTTGATGTGTGCTAATGCTAGTGGTGATTGCAAAGTGAAGCCTTTATCGGTGTATCACTCTGAAACTCCCAGAGTGTTCAGGAAAAACAATGTCCTCAAGGCTAATTTGTGTGTGCTGTGGAGGGCAAACAGTAAGGCATGGGTCACTAGGGACTTTTTCTATGACTGGTTACACCATGCATTTGTCCCCACTGTGAAAAAATTACCTCCTGGAAAATAAATTGGACCTTACGTGTCTCCTGGTATTAGACAATGCTCATGGTCATCCTTCAGACTTGGCAGACATAGGAGTGAGGACCTGATTAGCAGGTATAGGTCAGCAATAGAGATAATTAGGAGGAAGGGTGGGAACCCTGTCATATGTTGTATTTTGCCAAGGAGAGAAGTTGGAAATGAATGGTTGTCCAGGGCAATTGGTGTCAATTGCTGGCCGGACAAATACTGTAAGGAAAATGCGGTAACATTCATTGACAACTGGGACCTCTTCTATGGCAGAAATGACACGTATGCAGGGATGGGGTTCACTTATCTAGGTCTGGGGTGGGAGCACTGGCAACTGCAGTAGAGGGAGCTGTTAGGGCTTTAAACTAGGAATAGTTTTATGAGTTCTAGGGAAACTAGTAATAGGCAGAATGAGGTGGATATTGGAAAGCCAGTGGCACTAGGTGACAAGGACAGTAATAGGTTTAGTGGAAAAACACAAATGAGCAGGAAGGCTAAAGAGAAAAGAGGGTCTATAAATATATATTATGCTAATAGCCGGCGTGCTAGGAATAAGATGGATGAGTTAAAATTAGTTGCTAGTGCACGTAACATTGATGTATTTTCCATAACCGGGATGTGGTTTAATTCAAAATGCCTGTAGAATGTCATATTCAGGGTTTTAAGTTGTTCCAAGTAGATAGAAGTATCGGTAACTGGGGTGGGGTGGGGTGGCACTGTATGTCTGAGATCGCTTGAACTGTTGCATAAAAACAGTTAAGACTCAAACGACTTCTTGGGAGTAGTTCAGGATTGTTTTTTGAAGCAGTTTGTGACAGAACCTACAAGGGAAAATAACCTGCTTGACCTGGTTCTGGCAAACAAGGAAACCCTTGTTAATAATTTAGAAATTACAGAGGAACTCGGCACAAGCAATCACAAAACCTTGGGTAGATTCAAATTTAGTTTGGATAAATACATGAGTGAGAGGGGTTGGATTTGAGTGAGACTTGCACATAAGTAAATAGATTTATCAAGCTTATTGCCTGAGTAGCTCTGAAAATGGGTTAGGCAAATATTCTGTTAGTGGGTTGAATTTGTAGACGACCTGCCTTGTATGGGCCAACAGACCTGCTGCAATGTTCCTCCTTTCTTATGTTGATAAATTAGACACATGTGCAACTCTTGGGTATCTCTATTAAGGAAACATTTCGCCACACAGTGGCTTCATTAGTCCATACACAGGAGAAACTTGAAGAACAGGAGGAGAATGAGGTAATCAGTCCCTCAACCTTTAGTTGATGTGGTCAGTCCATCAATCTTGAATAGACTGATGGACTGATTGATGGACTGACCACATCGACTAAAGGTTGAGGGACTGATTACCTCATTCTCCTCCTGTTCTTCAAGTTTCTCCTGTGTATGGACTGATGAAGCCACTGTGTGGCGAAACGTTTCCTAAATAAAGATACCCAAGAGCTGCACATGTGTCTAATTTATCAACGTGTCGGTTCTGTGAACCATTCATCTACAATCCTTTCTTATGTTCTTATGTTACGTCAAGGCTGCCTTAGTGCTATACGTCAAGGCTACTTAGTGCTATATTAGTGAACCTATACATGGAAGAACTGGAAGCTAAGCAATTTTCCTCTATTATTCCCTCTTCAGTCACCTGGCTCCATTATGTTGACGACATTCTGCTCATAACTCCCAGACGCTTCAACGTTCAAGCTCTCCAACACAAACTCAACCAAGTTGAGCCCTCAATACAGTTCACATTAGAAGAAGTTGACCACACTCTTCCTATCCTTGTTGTTATTCTGTGCAAAGATGACCAAGAACTTTATTTTAAAGTCTATCGAAAACCTAGCAACCATCACAACCTTCTGCACTTCTACTCTCGCCTTGACACCAAAACCAAATGTGGTGTAATTATATTCTTTTTCCTTCATGCACTCAGAATCTGTAGCAATGAGTTCCATGAGAAAAAATGCTCTCTAATTGAGCAAGTATTTTCTAAACTTCACTATCCTCATCACTTCATTAGAATCTGCAGATGCCCATCAAATAACATCTTTAACGCATCCAGAGAAGACACTACTGAGAGGAGATGTATAGTCCTCCCCACCAACTCAGTTGCCAAACATGTTTCCAATATCATTTCCAATATCTCATTCCAAGCATCTACCTTCACATCCACCAACATCAAGGACATCACCAGTAACAGACAGGATAAGCAAATTATACATGGGCAAAACATCCAGAGACCTCCAAACATACACAAATAACCCGCACATAGGAGAGAGGAGCTTACGGCGACGTTTCGATCTGACTTATTTCAGAACACCAGTACGCAGGCAGATCTTATGATTAAGGAATGCCTGCACTGAACACCAAAATATCCACAACCACTTAATCAATTACAGAAATGCAAGACTTAATGCCAGAGAAGACAACAATACTGCAGAATCCTGGAATCATCACTTACCTGTATATGCAACAATTTCAACCAAAACAACGGCTTCTGTAGCATAGCTGAATCCTTGCCAAAAAACTTCTTCATCGTTATCCCACATAATTACACATGCACCCACCAGTCACATGCAGGTCCTTATCAGATCAAAACCTACCAAACATCCTCAGCAGTCCCTTACAGATCCATCTCATATCCAGCCTACCCAGCATTCTCCACCTGATTAATGAGAAACTTTTGCAACATCTGGGTATCTTTATTTTGGAAATGTTTTGCTACACAGTGGCTTCTTCAGTGCAATGCAGAAAAGGGTAAACAAAGAGGAGGAGTTTGAGGTAATCAGTCCCTCAGCCTTGAGTCAATGTGTTCAGTCCATCAGTCTTGTTAAAAGTGCAGCATATTTACCACTGTGTGGCGAAACATTGCCAGAACAGATACCCAAATGCTGCAAGGTGTCAGTTTTGTAAAGAATTTAGTCACATTCTCCACCTGACTACATCCTATAAACAACCAGGTACTATAAACAACCAGGTACTATAAATAACCAGGTACTATAAACAACCAGGTACTATAAATAACCAGGTACTATAAATAACCAGGTACTATAAATAACCAGGTACTATAAACAACCAGGTACTATAAATAACCAGGTACTATAAACAACCAGGTACTATAAATAACCAGGTACTATAAACAACCAGGTACTATAAATAACCAGGTACTATAAACAACCAGGTACTATAAATAACCAGGTACTATAAACAACCAGGTACTATAAATAACCAGGTACTATAAACAACCAGGTACTATAAATAACCAGGTACTATAAACAACCAGGTACTATAAACAACCAAGTACTATAAACAACCAGGTACTATAAATAACCAGGTACTATAAACAACCAGGTACTATAAATAACCAGGTACTATAAACAACCAGGTACTATAAATAACCAGGTACTATAAACAACCAGGTACTATAAACAACCAGGTACTATAAACAACCAGGTACTATAAATAACCAGGTACTATAAACAACCAGGTACTATAAATAACCAGGTACTATAAACAACCAGGTACTATAAATAACCAGGTACTATAAACAACCAGGTACTATAAACAACCAGGTACTATAAACAACCAGGTACTATAAATAACCAGGTACTATAAACAACCAGGTACTATAAATAACCAGGTACTATAAACAACCAGGTACTATAAACAACCAGGTACTATAAACAACCAGGTACTATAAACAACCACGTACTATAAACAACCAGGACTATAAACAACCAGGTACTATAAACAACCAGGTACTATAAACAACCAGGTACTATAAACAACCAGGACTATAAACAACCAGGTACTATAAACAACCAGGTACTATAAACAACCAGGACTATAAACAACCAGGTACTATAAACAACCAGGACTATAAATAACCAGGTACTATAAACAACCAGGTACTATAAACAACCAGGTACTATAAACAACCAGGACTATAAACAACCAGGTACTATAAATAACCAGGTACTATAAACAACCAGGTACTATAAACAACCAGGTACTATAAATAACCAGGTGCTATAAACAACCAGGTACTATAAACAACCAGGTACTATAAACAACCAGGACTATAAACAACCAGGTACTATAAACAACCAGGTACTATAAACAACCAGGTACTATAAACAACCAGGTACTATAAACAACCAGGTACTATAAACAACCAGGTACTATAAACAACCAGGACTATAAACAACCAGGTACTATAAACAACCAGGTACTATAAACAACCAGGTACTATAAACAACCAGGACTATAAACAACCAGGTACTATAAACAACCAGGTAATATAAACAACCAGGTACTATAAACAACCAGGACTATAAACAATCAGGTACTATAAACAACCAGGACTATAAACAACCAGGTACTATAAACAACCAGGACTATAAACAACCAGGTACTATAAACAACCAGGTACTATAAACAACCAGGACTATAAACAACCAGGTACTATAAACAACCAGGACTATAAACAACCAGGTACTATAAACAACCAGGTACTATAAACAACCAGGTACTATAAACCAGGACTATAAACAACCAGGTACTATAAACAACCAGGTACTATAAACAACCAGGTACTATAAACAACCAGGACTATAAACAACCAGGTACTATAAATAACCAGGTACTATAAACAACCAGGTACTATAAACAACCAGGTACTATAAACAACCAGGTACTATAAACCAGGTACTATAAACAACCAGGTACTATAAACAACCAGGTACTATAAATAACCAGGTACTATAAACAACCAGGTACTATAAACAACCAGGTACTATAAACAACCAGGTACTATAAACAACCAGGTACTATAAACAACCAGGTACTATAAACACCCAGGTACCATAAACAACCAGGTACCATAAATAACCAGGTACTATAAACAACCAGGTACTATAAACAACCAGGACTATAAACAACCAGGTACTATAAATAACCAGGTACTATAAATAACCAGGTACTATAAACAACCAGGTACTATAAACAACCAGGTACTATAAACAACCAGGTACTATAAACAACCAGGTACTATAAATAACCAGGTACTATAAACAACCAGGTACTATAAATAACCAGGTACTATAAATAACCAGGTACTATAAACAACCAGGTACTATAAACAACCAGGTACTATAAACAACCAGGTACTATAAATAACCAGGTACTATAAACAACCAGGTACTATAAACAACCAGGACTATAAACAACCAGGTACTATAAATAACCAGGTACTATAAATAACCAGGTACTATAAACAACCAGGTACTATAAACAACCAGGTACTATAAACAACCAGGTACTATAAATAACCAGGTACTATAAACAACCAGGTACTATAAACAACCAGGTACTATAAACAACCAGGTACTATAAACAACCAGGTACTATAAACAACCAGGTACTATAAACAACCAGGTACTATAAACAACCAGGTACTATAAACAACCAGGACTATAAACAACCAGGTACTATAAATAACCAGGTACTATAAATAACCAGGTACTATAAACAACCAGGTACTATAAACAACCAGGTACTATAAACAACCAGGTACTATAAACAACCAGGTACTATAAACAACCAGGTACTATAAATAACCAGGTACTATAAACAACCAGGTACTATAAATAACCAGGTACTATAAATAACCAGGTACTATAAACAACCAGGTACTATAAACAACCAGGTACTATAAACAACCAGGTACTATAAATAACCAGGTACTATAAACAACCAGGTACTATAAACAACCAGGACTATAAACAACCAGGTACTATAAATAACCAGGTACTATAAATAACCAGGTACTATAAACAACCAGGTACTATAAACAACCAGGTACTATAAACAACCAGGTACTATAAACAACCAGGTACTATAAATAACCAGGTACTATAAATAACCAGGTACTATAAACAACCAGGTACTATAAACAACCAGGTACTATAAATAACCAGGTACTATAAATAACCAGGTACTATAAACAACCAGGTACTATAAACAACCAGGTACTATAAACAACCAGGTACTATAAACAACCAGGTACTATAAACAACCAGGTGCTATAAACAACCAGGTACTATTCACTCAGGTAGATGCGTTTGTGACTTGGTAAAGTCCACTGTGTGGGAGAAACATTGTGTGTGAGAAACATTGTGTGGGAGAAACATTGTGTGGGAGAAACATTGTGTGGGAGAAACATTGTGTGGGAGAAACATTGTGTGGGAGAAACATTGTGTGGGAGAAACATTGTGTGGGAGAAACATTGTGTGGGAGAAACATTGTGTGGGAGAAACAGTGTGTGAGAAACATTGTGTGTGAGTAACATTGTGTGGGAGAAACATTGTGTGGGAGAAACATTGTGTGGGAGAAACATTGTGTGGGAGAAACATTGTGTGGGAGAAACATTGTGTGGGAGAAACATTGTGTGGGAGAAACATTGTGTGGGAGAAACATTGTGTGGGAGAAACAGTGTGTGAGAAACATTGTGTGTGAGTAACATTGTGTGGGAGAAACATTGTGTGGGAGAAACATTGTGGGAGAAACATTGTGTGGGAGAAACATTGTGTGTGAGAAACATTGTGTGGGATAAACATTGTGTGGGAGAAACATTGTGTGTGAGAAACATTGTGTGTGAGAAACATTGTGTGTGAGAAACATTGTGTGGGAGAAACATTGTGTGAGAAACATTGTGTGTGAGAAACATTGTGTGTGAGAAACATTGTGTGTGAGAAACATTGTGTGTGAGAAACATTGTGTGGGAGAAACATTGTGTGTGAGAAACATTGTGTGGGAGAAACATTGTGTGTGAGAAACATTGTGTGTGAGAAACATTGTGTGGGAGAAACATTGTGTGGGAGAAACATTGTGTGTGAGAAACATTGTGTGGGAGAAACATTGTGTGTGAGAAACATTGTGTGTGAGAAACATTGTGTGGGAGAAACATTGTGTGGGAGAAACATTGTGTGTGAGAAACATTGTGTGGGAGAAACATTGTCAATATAGCATCACATTATACTGCACTTGTTTATCCATCGTGTCGATATTTTATACCATTTACTTCTTATTCATTGATGTATATAGGCTGCATGTATGGAAAATTACATGCAGCCAAATACATGAGTGGGGTGTGAGTAGGACCTGACTAGCTTAGGCCAATAGGCCTGCTGCAGTTCTGTTTCCTTCTTAAGTGGATGTGACTTGACCTGCCTAGCATGGTCCCACTGTGACCCATGCTAACCTCCCTATGGTGTATAAATATACCTAGTTGGATGAATCGTATTGTAGCCTGGATGAATCTTTGTAGGTTGAGTTTTACCACTCACTTGCAGTGAGTTCGAGCCCCACCCGTACCATGGTTCGCTTGTAACAAGGTTGTTCCATACCACAATCAGCACCAAATGCTGTACGGTTCTGAATTCACTACAGTTTCAGGAGATCAGTCTTTGCACCAAGTGAAAGAGCCGTGAGAAATGGTCATATAAAGGCCTCGTATAGGTGTTATTTAGTGTGTGGATGTGCACCTTTGAGCTTGTATAGTCGCCCAAGGGCTTCACTAGCTATAGCTAAGGAGCTTCAACTATGATGCCTCCTAATTAAAATGTTCAAATTTCATTGTTTAAAATACTCATTTGTACTTCATGTTATAATTTGTTTACTGTAATTTTTACCACTGAATATATCATTGCTTAGTTAATCTTAAGTTAATTTTAAGCTGCCCAGAATGTTCTACATACAAGGGGCTTCTGGCATGTTCACCCAAGAACTATAATTCCTTCTACAACTATGTATCATGTCCAAATAAAAAATTATTATTATTATTATTATTATTATTATTATTCAGTTGCCATACTTAGTGAGCTTCACTACCCACTACCTGGCACTGATGTGGGTGTGGAATCTGAGATTGAGGTCAAGGTTAACTTGTTCCTGGAATAGGCATTCTTGTACTGGTTGCTGTGAGTTTGACAGGTAGTGGTGGGAGTCCTTTTGGGAAGAAGTACATTATTTTGGATTTATTAGTGTCAATCTTAATATGCCACAGTATCTCCCAGGCACTAATTCTGTTGAACTCGTTATGTTCATGTTTTGTGTGTGGTGAGTTGTGTAATTTCATCCACATATGCAAGTGTATGTTTTGGTATGTTGAAACGTGGGCCAAGGTGTACTAATTGTTTTTGTGTGACTAGTTGCTGTAATTACCTGCCATATATGCTAGTGTAGGTGTCAAGGAAGGTTGTGTGTTTTTGCATTAGGTCAGCAAGAAGATAAACAAGCATGAAGCTGTGATTAAAAAGAAGAGTTAAATCAGGAAAGTTTATGTCAGAATTTGGCCGAGCATAAGTAGTGTAAATAATAATAATAGGTCCGTGAAGGGTGAAAACATTTATAACCATGCTGTGAGGATAGGTGAAAGGAATGTTTAGAAAATCATGCTGTATAGTACTGTTCACCATAAGGGCAATGCCATAATAGGGATCAGCACCACTGTGACAAGTAGTGTAGCCCAGTGTCTGGTTCACTGAGCACCTTGCACATGTATGATGCTTAATAGCAGCACATCTAGGCATTCGGCTTCAGTGAATTCAGCCAAGATGTGTTTGTTCATGTTGTAGCTTAGTATATTGAACTGTGTGACCTTAAGGGTCATGTTGTGTGTTACTAGTGGGAATAGGAAGTAGATAGTGAGCCAAGTCCTGTTTTGGACCCATCTGGAATGTACCAACTGCAGTAATTTGTTTGTTACATAAATAATCTAATTTGCTGCATGTATTGTGTGTCTGAAGATGGGGATTTCTGGGGTTTAATTGATTTCTTAATGTTTTCTCAATCTTGCCTATCATCAATGTGTGTTTTCTGAGGCTGTTGTGTTCACTTCTGGTGGAGTAGCATGAGGTAGGGGCTGGGAGAGGTTGTTGTGAGACCATGTTGAAGTAGGTACAATAAAAGTGGAAGAGGAAGGGTTAGAGGGTTCAATAAGGGATTGTGTGGGTGTTGCAGTTGTAGAAGGTTCAGTGTAAGAAGATGTGTTGGAAGAAGAGGGCTCAGTAGGGGTTGGTGTAGATGATGCAGTTGTAGAAGGTTCAGTGTAAGAAGATGTGTTGGAAGAAGAGGGCTCAGTAAGGGTTGGTGTAGATGATGCAGTTGTAGAAGGTTCAGTGTAAGCAGGTGTGTTGGAAGAAGAGGGCTCAGTAAGGGTTGGTGTAGATGATGCAGTTGTAGAAGGTTCAGTGTAAGCAGGTGTGTTGGAAGAAGAGGGCTCAGTAAGGATTGGTGTAGATGATGCAGTTGTAGAAGGATCACTTTTGACAGAGGTGGCCAAGAAAGATGCAGTATATTCAAGAATGGGAGATATACTGTGGTCATTTTCAGGAAGAGAAGGAAGAGGTAGAGAGAAGTTGGGAGGAAAATTAAGAGTATTTAAATCATTGGTCATTTTGAATTTTATGAAAATTATCATCAAAATGTTTAGCAATCGTAACAAATGTTTGTACAATAGTGGTGACCAAACATGCTGTACTGCAAGAAATAGCACAAGAGGGATCAGAAGTGATGAGCTACCAATGATATTTACATAAGAGGGAGATGTAGATGTTGGTGTAGAAGTGTGTGTAGATGTTGGGGGTTGTGTGATGTGTTTGTAGAAGCAGCTGGTGTGCATAGAGGGGGGAAGTTAGCATAAGTTAAAGATGGCTCAGGTTAAAAGGAGAAGGGTTTAGAAGAATTACCTGACTTATCTTTACATAAAGAAATGTATTCTTTATGTTTAGGGCACTGGAATGAGGTGGCAGAGTGAGGTTGCTGGAAGTTAGGACATTTAAATTAAAGGGAGCATTTTGTTCAATAACGCTCAAACAATTCCTCTGGCCACCATAGAGGGAACAGATCCTCTTCCCAGAAATGAAGCAAGCCTTGGATCTGTTAATTCTCCTACACCTGACATCAATGCTTCAGCACCTGTCAGTACACTAGACAGTGCACATACCATCTCTGATCCTACACCTGTCAGCACACCTGCCAACACTATTCCAACATCTGGCAGCACTGCTTTATCTGCAAGTACTGAGTCAGGATTTTCTCCACCAGAGATTGGTGCAGTAAATAATCAGGGGTCTTTCACTACACATGAACACTTGCTGCGAAAAACTATGAACAGCAGGGACACATCTGTCAGAATTGTACAGGAGCATGGTGGAGGATGTGGAGATTGAAGACATCTACAGCCATCTCACCTACACCAACAGTCCCAACAGCAGAACATATGGACAAATCAGCAGCAAAACACAGGAGGTGCAACAAATAGGAGTCCACCCTCCCAGGCACCTAGGCAGTGCTCTCGCTGTCACCAAAGGGGGCACACCACTAACAACTGCCTGCGAGATACCAGGCACAATTACTGCCACAAGAAAGGACATCAGGAGGACCAGTGCCGAAAGAAAAAGGAACTTGACAGACAGGACCACCTGTTTAGAGACCTGTTCTTGGAACAAACCAGCAATATTTCTGAACTGGTAAACACTCTCACACATCACTCACTCAGCTACTCCTATCTCAGCCCAGCAGGTGGTATTGTGCCTTATACAAGACCACAAACCTACATCCAAGCAGCTGCCTCGGTGCCCTACCTCTCTCAAGGGCAGGCACCTTACATGCCTTACACACCCACCACCTCAAGCTGAACACATCATGAGGAGCCAATCTATCACCATCCTGTCGGCCAACATCAGAGGTTTCATTACTAATGATGGAGACCTCACACATAGTTTTGTGAACACTCGACGTCCCGACATGATAGCTGTTGTTGAAACATTTTTGGATGACAGGACTCCAGAAAATTTTGCAAGAACTGCTGGCTACACCTCATGGATGAGAAGAAACAGGCAAGGGCAAGGAGGAGGTGTTGCTGTGTGCTTCTCTAAAAGTGTTCATGCCCAGCACATTGATGTTGCCACCCCTACACATCTTGAAATGATGTTCTTCAAGCTCTTCATAAACACTAGTACCTCTGTACTAGCATGTGCAATGTACAGACCTCAGTGGCAACATGCAGACCCCATCAACTTCCTAATGGAAAATATTGACTCCCTTCTGCTACAACACAACTGTCAACATATCATAATTGTTGGTGACCTCAACCAGCACCTTATACAGAGGGACTTTGATGACCTTCTTGCAGTGTTTGACATGAGAAACTTTGTTGATTTCCCTACTCACATCTCTGGCTCCTCCCTTGACCTAGTAGTGAGTGATTTGGCAGAAGGCATAGTCACTTGTCAACCCCTCGGCTATGTTGGATCGTCTCACCACAAGGCTGTTTTTACGACACTTAAGACCCCAACAGAATGAGGTGAGGAGTCCACATGCACAACCTGGCTATGGAAAAGAGGTAATTGGCCAGCCCTTCGCTCTGAGCTCGCCACCACCGATTGGAATGCTCTTCTCCAAGGGGATGTTGACAACCAAGTGAAAGCCTTCACTGGACACATCCTTAATCTACAACAAGAACACATTCCTCACTGGCAATATGTGACGAAGCCTACAAATCAGCCTTGGTTTGGCTTTCATTGAAGAGAGGCTGCTACTGCTAAGTACAAAGCATGGCGAAGGTATATGTGACATCTTACCACCTATAACAGGAACTTGCACAGACAAGCCTGTAGGCATATGGGTGATGTTCAAAAGTGGGCCATTGCTAAATGGGAGGTGAACACTAAAAGAAAGCTAGCATCAGGTAGGGTAGGCTCCAAAACCTGGTGTTCCCTGGTCAAGGACAGACAAGGTTATCTGCCTGATGAACTAATTCCACCTCTAAATCGACAGGATAGGACCACCTCTACAAGTAGTCAAAAGAAAGCGGACCTCTTTGCTGAACACTTTGCTACCAAAATGCAAGTTCCTGATCCAGCAAGGGACCCTCCTTGGCTAGCTTCAAGAACTGTGTCAAAACTGTCAGTGGTGACAATAAGGCAGGAAGAGGTGCATGTCCTTCTTAAATCACTTGACCAAGAAAAGGCTGTGGGCCCACACAAGTTGAGCCCAAGATTGCTGAGATGTGCACACCAGCTAGTAGCACCTTTAACTCGCATCTTTCAGCACTGCCTAGTACAGTGTAAATGGCCCTCTGTGAAGGCTTACTCAGCTCTGTAATAACTTCAGACAGTATTACCAAAGCTGGCTCCTCCTCAGGAAAATTAATGAATAGAAAACGAAATAATAATTAACAAAGATAAACACTTTATTATTTATTAAAGCAAACATAAAACAATAAAACATGACAGGTATATCCAATTTGAAAGAAAAATGAAAAATGAAATGAATAAAATAACATTTGAACTCAACGCTAATATATATATTGGGGTGTCTGGTGTTGGTGACACTTCGTGTTGTTGAAATCTTAGCCGTTGCTGATGTGGGAGGGGGGTCGCAGGTGTTGGTGACCACCACCGGCTAGTTCTTCACAGAGTATCACCGTGAGTATTCTATCCCGATGACAGGAAAGCAGGTTCTTTACCGCTGCAATGATGTGGGGTTACGTCCTGCAATTTCATACAGGTGCACAGGTAATTAAATCCAATATGGGACGTCTCCAGGACGTTAGTCCATCTCCGTCAGTTTTTCTCGTTGATTGACAGGTGACCCTCTCTGTCATCCAAGCTGAAAAGATAGACAGGTTACCCACTGCTTAAATAATCACTCTCCATAAGTACAATACCTAAAAGACGTGGTGATTATTACAACAGTCAACTTAGAGCAAGGCTGAAAAGACTAAGTTTATTATTGGTCCAAAGTGAAGCTTTCAACCAATAAATCCACTAGAATACAAGGCAGGCATGTACTTACAGTAGTGTTGGGAGCTGTGAGTCGAGTGATTTACTGTTTGACCAGAGCCCCACACGTCACCTTTCGGGGGGGGGGGGGAAGAGGGAGGGGAAGGGATAGTGGGAGTTAGACTGACCCTACGTTAACAAGCAGCCGGCAATCAAACTATCACTTTAGGGGTGGAGGAGAAAAGGTGGGAATAGCGGAAGCTTGACTTACCCTACCTTAACAAGTAGCCGGCAATGAAACTATTGTTACTATATATTCCCTTGCTACTCCTATCTGTTGAACTTTTCCCTCACACTCCCCCATACCAAGACTTATAGTCAAGGAGTATAAGAAGAATAGGCGAGGAAAAAGTTCTAACATGTGGAAGTCGCGTAAGGCAAGAAATCTTCTACTGACTGTCATGACTTAACCAGTCAGAGAAATAATTGGATGAACCATTGATATACACAATATGGAACTTAAAAGCCTGGAGTGCCAATGTCCACCTCAAGAGGCGACTGTTGGTTCCCTTAAAAGTTTCTAGGTATATCAAAGGTTTGTGGTCCGTTTCTAAAATGAATTCTTTTCCCAGCAAATAAAATTTAAGTTTGGAGATACCCCACACAAGGGCTAAACATTCCTTTTCTATGGTGGAGTATCTCGTTTCTGCGGGAAGGAGTTTCCGGCTTAGGAAGCATACAGGGAAGGGAGTACCATCATGGTATTGTAGTAACACCGCACCTAAGCCAGTATTGGAGGCATCAGTTCTTAAACAAAATGTTTTATTAATATCTGGAATCTTAAGTATAGGGTCTTTCGAAAAGATGCTTTTAATCTCATTAAACTTTTCCCGAGCTACGTCGGAAAGTTCAAGAGGTTCCTTCACAGACTTTTTAAGGAAGTCAGATAAGATGCCTGTAAGATCAGTAAGGTTCGGGATAAACCGTGCATAAAAATTTACAGAACCAAGAAAGCTACGCATGAGCTTCTTGGTTTTGGGGAATTTAAATTCTAATAAAGCTTTGATCTTACTGGGGAGAGGCTGCAGAGAGTTATTAGAAAGTATCAGTCCAAGATATCTAATCTTGTTATACCCAAGGAAGCATTTCTTCAGCTTGGCAGTGAGGCCATGTGAGCGTAACCTACGCAAAACTGATGTTAATGTTTGGATATGTTCGCCCCACGTGGATGTCATTACGTAAATGTTATCAAAATAAACTGAAACATTTGGCATATTACCCAAGACCTTTCTCATCAGTCTCACGTAGGTAGCACAGGCAGTTACCAAACCGAAGGGCATAGTTCTATATTGCATCAGTCCTTGGTGTGTAGGAAAAGCGGTGTACTGCTTAGAAGAAGGATCTAACATTACTTGATGATATGCCTGTGCAATATCAATCTCTGAAAAGAAGGAAGCGTCATAAAATTTGTGTAGATCGCTATCTATTAAGGGCATAGGCTCAGCATCCCACCGAGTTATAGCATTAAGGCCTCTGAAGTCAATAGCAAGTCTATATGAATTATCCTCC
>NW_027197508.1:30000-60206 GCF_038502225.1 Cherax quadricarinatus
TTAGTACGGAGCAAGAAGTGATGGGAGCTAGTACGGCTTCAGACCAACCTGTGAACCATTTAGACCTAATGTAACAACGGATGGTAGGAAAAGTGTCTGTACGGCCCAAGTAGTCTGAAAGTATAGCAGAGGAATGAGTTTCTTTAAGGTTAGGGAACAGCTTATCAGAAATGACTATACATGTGCATCCAGTGTCTCGTAAAATGGTAGATACATTAAGTCCATTAACTGTTCCTGAACAGAAGGGTGCTTGGTCATTACAGTCTTTAAAACATCTTCCAACTTTTTGGACCTTCTTAGAAGGACAATCTGGACGTTTATGTCCCTTAACACCACACAAATGACAAACAGGAATAAAAGAAGTCATTTTACTTTCCACTAGAGGCTTTGATTTCTTAAGGTCTGATGAACCCTTGCCCTTAGGGTTCGATCCCTTTAGGTCTTTATAGGAATTGTGAGCCTCAGCATACAGGTCAGCAGCCTCAGCAACTTCCTCAGCTTTAATCAGGTTACGTTCTCTGATGAATGTTCGTATCTGGTGAGGAAGAGCTGTCAGGAACTGGTCAGCAACCATGAAGTCTCTAAGAGATTCATAACTGTGATCAATTCCTGAACTCTCTATCCAAAAGTCGAACAAACGAAAGAGTGTTACCTGTAACTGCTGAAAGTTCTGGCCAGGCTGTAAGGTGGCATACCTGAAATCTTTCCTGTAAGAATTAGTGGTTTTTTGATATGCTTTAAGGATTGCCTTCTTCAGTAGGTTATAATTACATATGATATCCTGCGACAAAGTTGCATAGATATTCAAGGCTGTACCAGAAAATAACATTCCTAACCTGGTAGCCCAGGTGTCAGCAGGCCATTCACAGAGGGTAGCGGTATTTTCAAACCTGATAATGTATGAAGTTATGTCTTCCCCCTCTGTGAAGGGAGGTAAATTAGGTGTTGGAATATGTGCACTAGCTGCACGTTGTTCCATTACTCCTTCATCTAATTGCTGTTGTGAGAAAGTTAACTTTTTATTCTCTAATTCAAGGTGAGCTTTTTCGAGCTCGCGATCCTTTTCTCTCTCCCTTAACCCATATTCTCTGTCCTTTGCTCTTTCCTCAAGTTCCCTTAATTTAACGTATTTTAGCTTGTTCCTCACGTTCTCTAGCTCTTTCTTCACGATCAAGTCTATCACGCTCCTTTTTGTCTTCTCTTTCTCTTTTAACTGTCTTTCTTGGATTTCTCTCTCAATTCTCTCTCTATCCTTTTTCTCCTGTCTTTCAAGGTTCTCTTTCTCCTTTTTCTCTTCTCTTTCGATTCTCTCTCTCTCCTTTTCTTATCTCTTTCCCTTTTCTGTCTCTCTTCTCTCTCAATTCTCTCTCTTTCAAGTCTTTCCTGGATCTTAGCACTAATGAAAGATTCTAAATTTTTCCCTGTTATTCCTAACTTACTTCCAGCGTTCATCCAAAACTGGTATTCCTCCATACTTGCAAGAATAACTTAAACTATCAGGGGAAATGAAACGGGTATTAAAGAAAACGGAGGGTTCAATTCCTGCTCCGCTCAAACTGTAAATAAACCAGAGGGCTCGATCCCTGCTTCAATTAAACAATATGTATTAATGAAAACGAAGGGTTCTATGCCGACTCCGAGCAAACAGTAAGTAGAATGGGGTCCCTTGACCATCCAATCTTCTCACCAACAAATCAAGTGTCCTTCGACAGTTCCCTTGATATAATAAAGAGCTCAATGAAACAAATTGTCACTGGAAAATCTCGGGTCCCTAGAGTCTAATCCTCCAAAGTGTTTCAAGCTGACAAAAAAAAAAATAGGTGGCAGAATTAAATATTATATCCTGCCTGACTTGACTTACAATAAATTGAGACTATAACAATCACCAAATCTTTTAAATACCTGTACTGTAGTCCTACCATAGAGAATGATTACTCATGGCTGGTGGTAACCGTCTGTGGTATGCGGCGTTGAAGTTCCAATGGTAGATTCGAGATGGAGTTGAATCTTGATTCAGTAGAGTTATCTTGGCAAGGTCGCCACTTGTGAAGGCTTACTCAGCCCTGTAACAACTTCAGACAGTATTACTAAAGCTGGCTCCTCCTCAGGAAAATTAATGAATAGAAAAAGAAATAAAACTGACAAACATAAACACTTTATTATTTAGAAAATATAAAATATAAAACACTTAAATATGAAATATTAATCCTACATTAAAGAAAATGAAAAATGAAAAATATAAATGATATCTGAATTCAACGCTAATATATATAAAATTGGGTGTCTGGTGTTGGTGACACTTCGTGTTGTTGAAATCTTAGCCGTTGCTGATGTGGAGGGGGGGGGGGGGTCGCAGGTGTTGGTGACAACCCACCGGCTAGTTCTTCACAGAGTCTAGCCGTGAGTAATCTTTCCCGATGACAGGAAAGCAGGTTCTTTACCACTGCAATGATGAGGGGTTATATCCTGCAATTTCATACAGGTGCACAGGTAATTAAATCCAAAATGGGAAGTCTCAGGACGTTAGTCCGTCTCCTTCAATTCTACTCGTTGATTGGCAGGTGACCCTCTCTGTCATCCAAGCTGGAAAGATAGACAGGTTACCCACTGCTTAAGAAATCACTCTCCATGATAAGTACAATACCTAAAAGATGTGGTGATTATTACAACAGTCAACTTAGAGCAAGACTGAAAGGACTAAGTTTATTATTGGTCAAAAGTGAAGCTTTCAACCAATAAATCCACTAGAATACAAGGCAGGCATGTACTTACAGTAGTGCTGGGAGCTGTGAGTCTAGTGATTACTGTTTGGACCGGAGCCCCACACGTCACCTTTCGGGGGGGGGGGGGGGGGGTGAAGAAGGAGGGGAAGGGATAGCGGGAGCTAGACTGACCCTACCTTAACAAGCAGCCGGCAGTCAAACTATCACTTTAGGGGTGGAGGAAAAAGGCGGGAATAGCGGGAGCTTGACTTACCCTACCTTAACAAGTAGCCGGCAATGAAACTATTGTTACTATATAGCTGCTCCCATCGCTACTCCTATCTATTGACATTTCAGCAGAGCCTTCAACATAGGAGGGATGTGGGTGGCCTTACTGTTATGTACAAGGCCAATATTGTCAAAGTACCATACTTGAATCCACTTCAAGGACAGCGTGAAGCAAGGTTGTATACCACAAGATGGGCTGAAAGCAGCAACTTCACTCTGGCTGTACCCTACACAAGAACATCATTTCATCTTGGATCATTTTTCCCAAGGAGGACTCGAGTCTGGAACACATTCGTACAGCATTATGATGTCAAGGAGATAATGTCAGTTGATCAAATGAAAATGCTGGCCCACAGATGGCTCCAACTTCATCTTGTTCCTTACTTGCATGTCTCGTAACAAAAATGCTTTCAAATGAGCTGATGTAGGTAACAGCTCTTAGCTTGTCAATAAAGTTAGGAATCCTTAACCTGTAAATAGCTTGTCAATAAAACTAGGGATCCTTAACCTTGTCAAACCCTGTGTAAAAGAGAGAGAGAGAGAGAGAGAGAGAGAGAGAGAGAGAGAGAGAGAGAGAGAGACAGACAGACAGACAGACAGACAGACAGACAGACAGACAGAGACAGACAGACAGACAGAGACAGACAGAGACAGACAGACAGAGAGAGACAGACAGACAGAGACAGACAGACAGAGACAGACAGACAGAGACAGACAGACAGACAGAGACAGACAGACAGACAGAGACAGACAGACAGAGAGAGACAGACAGACAGAGAGGAGGGGGTAGTAGGAATTAAGAAAGTTTTGGCATGAATGCCATGCTGAAGGAAGTGTTGTTATTGATTGTAAGGGCTACTATGGCTTGAGCTGTACAGGCCAAGGTGAAGATGCTGGGTTTATTAGTTAGGTTTCAACCTTGTATAAGATTTCTATTCAGGCTCAGTACACAAATTAAGATTTTTTACAATGATTTACACTGAGTCATTAAGTTGGCAAGTCACCACCAATCATGAGTATGTTAATGCCTTAAATAAGGTGTGACTAAATAGTTTATAAAACTGACAAGATGATGAGACACTTGTGCAACATTTATCATGAAAAATGGACTGAACACATTGGCTCCATTTTGAGGGACTGATTACCTCAAACTCTTTATCTTCCACCTTTTTCTGCATTGGACTGAAGAAGCCACTGGCTGACGAAATGTTTCCTGAATAAAAATATCCAAATGTTCCACAAGTGTCTCATTTATTGCCTTAATTAAATAGGGATGTTAGTCAACTCTCAGTGTATGCTGAAAGACACTTCAGTCAGTGTATGTATGCTGAAACACACTTCAGTCAGTGTGTGAAACATGATTATTTGGTGTTTCTGGTAGCAGAGAGTAAATGATATGTCTTCGGAGGCTTCTTACTTTATTTGCAAAGTCGTTGTGGTTACACAGGCTTGTGTGTTTGTGCCCATGGCCCGGGAGGGCCATGCCCACGAGGGAGAGAGGGAGTAGGACTGTTGTCTGAGTCTAGGCTGCTGAATGAGTGAGCGAGTGGGACCAGTATTTTTTTTTTATTATCACACTGGCCGATTCCCACCAAGGCAGGGTGGCCCGAAAAAGAAAAACTTTCACCATCATTCACTCCATCACTGTCTTGCCAGAAGGGTGCTTTACACTACAGTTTTTAAACTGCAACATTAACACCCCTCCTTCAGAGTGCAGGCACTGTACTTCCCATCTCCAGGACTCAAGTCCGGCCTGCCGGTTTCCCTGAATCCCTTCATAAATGTTACTTTGCTCACACTCCAACAGCACGTCAAGTATTAAAAACCATTTGTCTCCATTCACTCCTATCAAACACGCTCACGCATGCCTGCTGGAAGTCCAAGCCCCTCGCACACAAAACCTCCTTTACCCCCTCCCTCCAACCCTTCCTAGGCCGACCCCTACCCCGCCTTCCTTCCACTACAGACTGATACACTCTTGAAGTTATTCTGTTTCGCTCCATTCTCTCTACATGTCCGAACCACCTCAACAACCCTTCCTCAGCCCTCTGGACAACAGTTTTGGTAATCCCGCACCTCCTCCTAACTTCCAAACTACGAATTCTCTGCATTATATTCACACCACACATTGCCCTCAGACATGACATCTCCACTGCCTCCAGCCTTCTCCTCGCTGCAACATTCATCACCCATGCTTCACACCCATATAAGAGCGTTGGTAAAACTATACTCTCATACATTCCCCTCTTTGCCTCCAAGGACAAAGTTCTTTGTCTCCACAGACTCCTAAGTGCACCACTCACTCTTTTTCCCTCATCAATTCTATGATTCACCTCATCTTTCATAGACCCATCCGCTGACACGTCCACTCCCAAATATCTGAATACGTTCACCTCCTCCATACTCTCTCCCTCCAATCTGATATTCAATCTTTCATCACCTAATCTTTTTGTTATCCTCATAACCTTACTCTTTCCTGTATTCACCTTTAATTTTCTTCTTTTGCACACCCTACCAAATTCATCCACCAATCTCTGCAGCTTCTCTTCAGAATCTCCCAAGAGCACAGTGTCATCAGCAAAGAGCAGCTGTGACAACTCCCACTTTGTGTGTGATTCTTTATCTTTTAACTCCACGCCTCTTGCCAAGACCCTCGCATTTACTTCTCTTACAACCCCATCTATAAATATATTAAACAACCACGGTGACATCACACATCCTTGTCTAAGGCCTACTTTTACTGGGAAAAAATTTCCCTCTTTTCTACATACTCTAACTTGAGCCTCACTATCCTCGTAAAAACTCTTCACTGCTTTCAGTAACCTACCTCCTACACCATACACTTGCAACATCTGCCACATTGCCCCCCTATCCACCCTGTCATACGCCTTTTCCAAATCCATAAATGCCACAAAGACCTCTTTAGCCTTATCTAAATACTGTTCACTTATATGGCTTTTCTGTGCACAAAAATGACACTAAGCCATACACTAACATGTGAGAACACTGACTGAGAGGAATTAATTAACACACGACATATATCTTCTCTCAATCATCGACAATACTGACATAATTACTGAAACATTCGATGTGACATCATGTGATGTCAGGTGTGATGTCGCGAGGTGACCTCAACAGCACTGTGACGTCAGCAGACGTCTTGAGGTGACGTCAGGCAGACATCGTGACATCATGAAGTCGGGCAGCAGCAGACCACAGCATGTGGCCTGGGACGTCTGGCTCAGTAACTCACGTGGCTCGTAGATCTGTGTGGCTTCGTCCACACCCCACGTGACATCGGGATCCACGTGGCATCGTGATCTATGTGGCTTGCTGATCTACATGGCTTGCTGATCCACGTGACTTGCTGAACCACGTGGCTTCGAGTGGCCTCAGGCACTCGGATACACAGCTCTGGCAAAGAATTCACACGAAAAACAGCAGAAAACACAGCAGAGGGAGTGAGCACATAGTGGTGGAATGTGGTGGCAGGTGGGTGAAGTGTGAGTGAGCCAGGAATGTGGCCAATTCCTCCTCTTCTCCCACAAACACAGAGACACGCACACTGGACACACACTGGATGCAGAAATCACCACAAAACTCACCTCTGGCTTGCTGAAATAGCTGTGCTGAGCTGAACAACAAAAGCAGAATATACAAGTGATGCTGAACACGTGACTTGAGAAACAGCGTGGGACACTGTAGCATGGGGTCACTTACAATTCTCCAAGAAATTCGGCAAATTTTGGCCAGATCCTGCTTGTACCTGTGTCTGGATGCTGAAACGTACAGATACGACATCAGGATAACTCGATGAGAGACGGATGCTTCTTGTATGGGGTGATGAAGTAAACACAACTTCTTCCTCTGTCTGGGCAAAAATAACTGCTGCAACCACCGCTGCTACCAATGTGAAACTGATTATTTGGCATTTCTGGTAGCAGAGAGTAAATGATACGTCTTCGGAGGCTTCTTACTTTATTTGCAAAGTTGTGGTGGGTACACAGGCTTGTGTGTTTGTGCCCATGGCCCGGGAGGGCCGTGCCCATGGCCATGGAGGGCCGTGCCCATGGCCCGGGAGGGCCATGCCCATGAGGGAGAGAGGGAGTAGGACTGTTGTCTGAGTCTAGGCAGCTGTGTGAGTGAGCGACTGGGACCAGCGTCCCACCGACCTGGGCAGGTTTAGAGAGGGCAGCACCTGAGTGCCACGAAATATGAACTAAGCTGGCAGACAACATAGGCTGTTTGTGCAGACAGTACAGGCTGTCTACAAGTGTATGTATGTTGAAAGACACTTCAGTCAACGTATGTATGTTGAAAGACACTTTGGTCAGTGTATGTATGTTGAAAGACACTTCAGTAATTTGGTGTCATTTGCTGATGAGACCAAAATAGGCCGTCCAATTCATTCTATTGAGGACATTAGTGCACCCCGGATGATATGAATAGACTGATGCAGTGGTCGGAGAAGTGGCAGATGCAGTTTAATATAGACAAATGCAAAGTTCTAAATGTTGGACAGGACAATAACCATGCCACTTATAAACTGAATAATGTAGATGTTAATACTACTGATTGCAAAAAGGATTTAGGAGTTCTGGTTAGAAGTAATCTGAAACCAAGATAACAGTGCATAAGGGTTTGCAATAAAGCTAACAGAATCCTTGGTTTCATATCAAGAAGTATAAATAATATAAGTCGTCAGGTTGTTCTTCAACTCTATATATCCTTGGTTAGGCCTCATTTAGATTATACTGCTCAGTTCTGGTCACCGTATTACAGAATGGATATAAATGCTCTGGAAAACGTACAAAGGAGGATGACAAAGATGATCCCATGTATCAGAAATCTTCCCTATGAGGATAGACTGAGGGCCCTGAATCTGCACTCTCTAGAAATTCTAGGCATAGAATTAGGGGGGATATGACTGAGGTGTGTAAATGGAAAACAGGAATAAATAAAGGGGATGTAAATAGCGTGCTGAAAATATCCAGCCAAGACAGGACTCGCAGCAATGGCTTCAAGTTGGAAAAGTTCAGATTCAGGAAGGACACAGGAAAGCAGCACTGGTTTGGTAATAGAGTTGTGGATGAGTGGAACAACCTCCCGAGTACCATCACAGATGCTAAGACGTTGTGTAGTTTTAAAAATAGGTTGGATAAATACATGGGTGGGTGTGGGTGGGTGTGAGTTGGACCTGACTAGCTTGGGCTACCAGGTCTGGTGCCATGCTCCTTCCTTAAGTGGAAGTGACCTGACTAGCTGGTCATTGTTCTAGGCCGGGGGAATGGCATGGACCTGCTTCACATGGGTCAATAGGCCTGTTGCAGTGTTCCTTCTTTCTTATGTTCTCATGTTCAATGTATGTATGCTGAAAGACACTTCAGTCAGTGTATGTATGCTGAAGGATACTTCAGTCAGTGTATAAACTCACTTTATACATGATAGTTGTAATCATTCTAGGTAGAAGGTTGGTAGACAGCAACCACCCAGGGAGGTACTACCGTCCTGCCAAGTGAGTGTGAAACTGAAGCCTGTAATTGTTTTACACGATGGTAGGATTGCTGGTGTCTTTTTTTTTCTCTCATAAACATGCAAGATTTCAGGTATGTCTTGCTACTTCTACTTACACTTAGGTCACACTACACATACATGTACAAGCATATATATACACACCCCTTTGGGTTTTCTTCTATTTTCTTTCTAGTTCTTATTCTTATTCTAGTTCTTATTCTTGGAACAGAATTCTTCCTCTGTAAGCCATGCGTGTTGTAAGAGGCGACTAAAATACCGGGAGCAAGGGGCTAGTAACCCCTTCTCCTGTATATATTACTAAATGTAAAAGGAGAAATTTTCGTTTTTCCTTTTGGGCCACCCCGCCTCGGTGGGATACGGCCGGTGTGTTGAAAGAAAGAAGTTGTAATCACTTAAATTTGTGTAACTGTACTTACGTGTACCTGTACCTAAATAAATTTACTGGAATAAAACTTGTAAAGATCAAAAAGCTCCTGGGAAATGGAAATGGGAAGCAATCAGGTTGGGCGACCCATAGCTTGGTTGGTAGCACACTCACCTCACACACCACGTGTATGAGGTTCAATACCCGGTACGGATGGAAACGTTGGGTATGTTTCCTTACACTTGCTGTCCCTATTCACCTAGTAGTAAGTAGGTCCCTGGGTGTCAACCACCTTACACTTGCTGTCCTTGTTACCTAGCAATAAGTAGGTCCCTGAGTGTTAGTCACTTTACACATGCTATCCCTGTTGACCTAGTAGTAAGCAGGTACCTGGATATTAGTCATCTTACACCTCCTTTAGAAAGGAATATGAATAATAATAAGCATTAAACCTACTTGCTACTAGTTGCCAGATAACATTGAGAACTGCTATGTTGATAGACTTGGGCAGATGACCTTCCTTGCCATCATATTTTCGGAAATCATTGACCAGCATCTGTGCCTCCTCCTGTATGACAGCTTCCAGACAAGACTTGCCCATACCCAGGTCCCTCAGGTTACGTAGCAAGAACCTTCGTGCATTTTGCCACTGTTCTCCATTGGTCAATATTACTCCTGGTTGTAGGAAGAATAATACAATCATTGGTCAATATTACATCTGGTTGTAGGGAGAATAATACAGTCATTGGCCAATATTACACCTGGTTGTAGGGAGAAGACAATCATTGGCCAACATTACACCTGGTTGTTGGGAGAATATGATCATTGGCAATACTACACCTGGTTGTAGGGAGAATAATACAATCATTGGTCAATACTATACCTGGTTGTAGAGAGAATAATACAATCAGTGGCCAATACTACACCTCGTTGCAGGGAGAATAATACAATCATTGGTCAATACTACACCTGGTTGTAGGGAGAATACAATCATTGGTCAAGTAAAAGGACACAAGTGCAACTAATGTGACATTTTTATTGTGGCAACGTTTCACTCTCCAGGAGCTTTGTCAAGCCATTACAAACAGTACATGGACACAGAGGGTATATATAGGCTCAGAGTGAGGTGCAATACTTGTGGTAGAAGAAGAAGAAGAAGAAGAAGAAGAAGAAGAAGAAGAAGAAGAAGAGGAGGAGGCAGAGGAGGCAGAGGAGGCAGAGGAGGCAGAGGAGGCAGAGGAGGAGGAGGAGGAGGAGGAGGAGGAGGAGGAGGAGGAGGAGGAGGAGGAGGAGGAGGAGGAGGAGGAGGAGGAGGAGGAGGCGGCGGCGGCAACGGCGGCGGCGGCAACGGCGGCGGCGGCGGCGGCGGCAACGGCGGCGGCGGCGGCGGCGGCAACGGCGGCGGCGGCAGCAGCGGCGGCGGCGGCGGCGGCGGCGGCGGCGGCGGCGGCGGCGGCGGCGGCGGCAGCAGCAGCAGCAGCAGCAGCAGCAGCAGCAGCAGCAGCAGCAGCAGCAGCAGCAGCAGCAGCAGAAGCAGAAGCAGCAGTAGTCCATCACAAATCCGGCATCATTGGGACCTGTAGTGTGCCGGATTTTTGAGTTTGCCAGATTACAGAGTGGTTAGGTAAAAGTTCATTGAACATCGGCAAAAATTGAACATTTCTGCTACTTTCAGCTCAATTTCAAGGTACTTTTCGTCATGAAAGCAATCAAAATCATGTCTATTTCTGTAATATATCTTCCATTCTATCAAACGAGTCCAAAAAAAATGAGAATGCAACCATAAAAACCATACGAAAATATACTGCAAAGAGGCGGCTAATAACTGAGAAGTGAACTCCCTTATTTATCGTCCGTCTTTTTTTTTATTTTTGTTGTCCGTTAAGAAGCATCTTTCCAATATACATTGCCCAAGTTTCAATGAGATAGCCCAACAAACAACCGAGAAAAAAAACAATATTTACCAAAAATCATATATGGCAAGCCCAAGCCAGGTACTGGAAATAAGTCACTTTGTTTGACTCTTCTGGGTTATCCTACGTTCTCTATACATATGCTACAGTAAATCCTGAGTGGTTGAGGGGAGAGGACATGTGTGTTGAGTGAGGTCCTAGGCCTTCTATATCAGAACTGCTTACCTCACCCGACTGATAACTCATCATGCAACAAATATTGTTGGAGCACAGCTGAATTGCTGCTGGAACTCTTATATGTGAACTGTGACTAGTGATATACCTAGTGAAACACAAACATTGATTTGAAGTGGCTGTAGGAGGCCTCCCTTCACTCTGCCTCGCCTGCCTCCCCTCCTTCCTCGATTTGGAACTCAGCCATTCACCTCTATTTACTTGTGGTCTAGAGGTGGTTTTTTCCAGACCACATAAATGTTTGAGTGCCCGTGTCAGTTCTCTGTGCTGCACTCCACTCATCTTACGAATATGTCTCCTGTGTGCCTACCTGCCTGCTACAAGCAAATATCCAAGTGGTTGACACGGGCTTAGCAAGCACATTCAAGCAGGCTTGAAAGCAGCACTCCAAGCTAGCCAGAACAAGCTAAGTTAGCCTGCAGTTACAGCTGTCCTGACCCCCAGCATGTCTACGTATACGTTCTACAATGCTGCTGGCATACCAGTGTTTCCTGTAGTGGCTTAGTTAAGAACAATTTAACGAGCATTGCAGTACTGACTTTTTAAGTGGGACATGCCAGAGGCTCACCTATAAACATAGTAAGTTTGTGCTGATTTGCTTGTGCACAGAGTGAACATTCGTCTGTCATACATGTGCTAGAAGTGTTAGGTGCTGCAGGTTTGTTGTAACTATTTGCACGAGTGGATTTCACTGACTTAGGACATTGTGCGACCATCAGTACCTACACAGGCTTAAAATGAGTGAGGAACATCTGGCCTGCTGGGTGACCTTGAAAATGGCACTATGAGACCCGCATGCCACTTACACCCATACTGCGTGTGTCTAGTGAGGCGAATGTCCCTTCCTCGACTTTCCTATTCACCGGTATCCCTTAACTCGTCGCCATTATCTACACATTGGATAAGGATGGGTTTAGCTGATCTAGGCCAAGCAGCACTCCAAGCCAGACAGTCCAGGCCAAGTTACACTGCAGTTACATCTGTTCTGAATCGCAGCATGCCATTGTGAACGTTCTACAGTGTTCCGGCCGTACCATTGTTTTTTCCTGCATTGAGAAAGTGTGGGTTGATAAGCCAGATGGTTTAAAAAGTGAGTAATATCAAGCAGAGTGGAGTAGTGTTTGGTCTCTACCACCATCACCCACATATCTCTCCATGCTTGTACATTGTAAACCAATGCTCACACACCAGATAAAGAAAGAAGATAATCTGAGCACTGACAACAAAGCCAAGGCTCTGTCAGCAGTCGGAGAGCGCACATTCATCCCTCAGAAGTCGACTGTCAAGATGCTGTGTAACTACGTCAACTTTCTTTCACCGCTACAATAGGATTATTTTTTACTTTCCCCAACAGTGTTTCACTTTATAGACAGTTAATTGTCGTTTGTAAGCCTGTATTAAGACTTTAAAAGGCTCAGAGTGTACTTCAGTGTAGTGATTCCTTACATTTATTAACACAGTGTAATACATGCTCTGCTCAGTGTAACTGAACTATTAAATATGGTTTCATAATTAAGTTGCTTGTCCTAGTGTCATTGTTGTGTTTTCTAATACATTTTCTCGTTCAGACTGAAACTTTACTGCTAAATTCCCAGTAATATTTCAAATTGCAGTATTCATCTGTGGTGTGAGTGTGTAACTTATGCTTTGTATTTTTACTGTGAACAAGCTTACTCCTGCATAATGTTCAGTTTCATGAATACTTTCTTACTTGAGTAATTCGGTTACCTTTAAACTGTGTTAAGCAAGAGTCAGCCTGTTAACATCTATGTTCCTTGCCATCTCATCTAGTGGGTCTAGCGCCTAGTTAAAATTGTAATAGTAACAATTTGCAATCATTATATTTCTAGTTATACATTGCGTAAATTGTTTTAGACTATTTGATCAACTGGATTGTAGTGTTTAACTTCTGATACACCAATTTAATGACTGCAGACACGCACTGACACATAATAAACATATTAAACTAAAACACTGGTAACTCTCCAGAAGCTGGGCCTAGTGTGTGACCTTGAGAAGTTGAGTGTGTTTATTACGACCAGCGGTGTACCACTCTCACCTATATTTACATCAACACAAGTGTATTCTAAGTGATAAAGTGTACACTTGGTGTACTTGGTAACACTTGTCATTCATAGTAACGCGTGTGTAAGTGAGATTGTTTAGGTACTGGTTCATCTATCTACAGCTGCACACTTATGCTTGCATACATGTATAACATAGTAACGTGCGAGTTACCCAGGATGGACCAAGGAAGTCGACCAGAGTGATTTATCTCATTGTCATTGTAACATTACCTAGTTACCTTTTTTTTAGTAATATTGTTTACAATCTATGGTTGGGGTTCCAAGACCACAGTCTTAGAAAAGAAGTTGAAGGTGTGGTATACAAATGCAGATTGAATAAGAAACAAGTATGAGGAGTGGCACGAAAGAATCAAAGAGACATCCCCAGACATAATAGCACTCACAGAAACAAAACTCACCAGAATAATAACAGATTCAATCTTTCCATCCGGATATCAAATCTTCAGGAAAGACAGAAGGAGGAGAGGGGGAGGAGGAGTTGCACTGCTCATTAAAAACCAGTGGGGTTTTGAGAAAATGGAAGGAATGGATGGCATGGGCGAAAGGGACTACTTAGTAGGAACAATCCAGTCTGAGGGACATAAGGTGATAATTGCAGTAATGTACAACCCACCACAGAACTGCAGGAGGCCAAGAGAAGAATACGATGAGACCAACAGAGCAATGATCAACACACTAGCCGAGGTGGCCAGGAGAGCACACATGGGGGGAGCAAAGTTACTAGTTATGGGTGATTTCAATCACAAGGAGATTGACTGGGAAAACCTGGAGCCCCATGGGGGTCCCGAAACATGGAGAGCCAAGATGATGGATGTGGTACTGGAGAACCTCATGCATCAACATGTTAGAGACACTACCAGAGAGAGAGGAGAGGATGAACCAGCAAGGATGGACCTTGTATTCACAATGAGTAGTTCGGACATCGAGGGTATCATGTATGAAAGGCCCCTGGGAGCTAGTGATCATGTGGTTCTGTGCTTCGACTACATAGTTGAGCTCCAAGTGGAGAGAGTAGCAGGAATAGGCTGGGAAAAACCAAACTACAAAAGGGGGAACTACTCAGGCATGAGGAACTTCCTTCAAGACATTCAGTGGGAGAGGGAACTGACAGGAAAACCAGTACAAGAAATGATGGACTATGTAGCAACAAAATGCAAGGAGGCAGAGGAGAGGTTTGTTCCCAAGGGAAACAGAAATAATGGGAAGAACAGAACGAGTCCTTGGTTCACCCAAAGGTGTAGGGAGGCAAAAACTAGGTGTACTAGAGAATGGAAAAGGTACAGAAGACAGAGAACTCAGGAAAATAAAGAAATCAGCCGAAGAGCCAGAAACGAATATGCACAGATAAGAAGGGAGGCTCAGAGACAATATGAAAATGACATAGCATCAAAAGTAAAGACTGACCCGAAGCTGTTGTACAGCCACATCAGGAGGAAAACAACAGTCAAGGACCAGGTAATCAGACTGAGGAAGGGTGATGGGGAATTCACAAGAAACGACCGAGAGGTATGTCAGGAGCTCAACACAAGATTTAAAGAGGTATTTACAGTGGAAACCAGTAGGACTCCAAGAAATCAGAACAGGGGGGCACACCAGCAAGTGCTGGATGAGGTACATATAACCAAGGAGGAGGTGAAGAAGCTGCTATGCGAACTTGACACCTCAAAGGCGGTGGGACCAGACAACATCTCTCCATGGGTCCTTAAAGAGGGAGCAGAGATATTGTGTGAGCCATTAACAAAGATCTTCAACACATCATTTGAAACTGGGCAACTCCCTGAGGTATGGAAAATGGCAAATGTAGTCCCAATTTTTAAAAAGGGAGACAGACATGAGGCACTAAACTACAGACCTGTATCACTAACGTGTATAGTATGCAAGGTCATGGAGAAGATCATCAGGAGGAGAGTGGTGGGGCACCTGGAAAGAAACAAGTGTATAATTGACAACCAGCACGGTTTCAGGGAAGGAAAATCCTGTGTCACAAACCTACTAGAGTTTTATGACAAGGTGACAGAAGTAAGACAAGAGAGAGAGGGGTGGATCGACTGCGTATTTTTGGACTGCAAGAAGGCCTTTCGACACAGTTCCTCACAAGAGGTTACTGCAAAAGCTAGAGGACCAGGCACACATAACAGGAAAGGCACTGCAATGGATCAGAGAATATCTGACAGGGAGGCAACAACGAGTCATGGTACGCGACGAGGTGTCAGAGTGGGCGCCTGTGACAAGCGGGGTTCCACAGGGGTCAGTCCTAGGACCTGTGCTGTTCTTGGTATACGTGAACGACATAACGGAAGGGATAGACTCAGAAGTGTCCTTGTTTGCAGACGATGTGAAGTTAATGAGAAGAATCGAATCGGACGAGGATCAGGCAGGACTACAAAGAGACCTGGACAGGCTACAAGCCTGGTCCAGCAACTGGCTCCTTGAATTTAACCCTGCCAAATGCAAAGTCATGAAGATTGGGGAAGGGCAAAGAAGACCGCAGACACAATATAGTTTAGATGGCCAAAGACTGCAAACCTCACTCAAGGAAAAAGATCTGGGGGTGAGTATAACACCGAGCATATCTCCTGAGGCGCACATCAATCAGATAACTGCTGCAGCATACGGGCGCCTGGCAAACCTGAGATAGCGTTCCGATACCTCAGTAAGGATTCGTTTAAGACTCTGTACACCATCTACGTCAGGCCCATACTGGAGTATGCAGCACCAGTTTGGAATCCACACCTAGTCAAGCACGTCAAGAAATTAGAGAAAGTGCAAAGGTTTGCAACAAGACTAGTCCCAGAGCTACGGGGATTGTCCTATGAAGAAAGGTTGAGGGAAATCGGCCTGACGACACTGGAGGCCAGGAGGGTCAGGGGAGACATGATAACGACATATAAAATACTGCATGGAATAGACGAGGTGGACAAAGACGGGATGTTCCAGAGATGGGACACAGACACAAGAGGTCACAATTGGAAGTTGAAGACTCAGATGAATCAAAGGGATGTTAGGAAGTATTTCTTCAGTCATAGAGTAGTCAGGCCATGGAATAGCCTAGAAAGTGATGTGGTGGAGGCAGGAACCATACATAGTTTTAAGGCGAGGTATGATAGAGCTCATGGGGCAGGGAGAGAGAGGACCTAGTAGCAATCAGTGAAGAGGCGGGGCCAGGAGCTGTGACTCGACCCCTGCAACCACAAATAGGTGAGTACAAATAGGTGAGTACACTTACCACACACGCACACGGAAATTTATTTGGTCCCTAAAGTTCCACAGGACAGATCCAGCATGGCCGTATGGGACGGCTGAGCTGGATGGCCCTTATACCCCACCCAAACATGAACAGCATTCTCTCTGGTCGGCGATGGATTCTTGGTAGGCATATATTTAATTTATAGATTTATTCTTCAGGGAAGGAGTAGGTAGTTTTACTGTTAGTATATTATTATTAGGTTTACTAAGGCAACTGTAGATAATAATAATGTAGACCTAAGACCTTAACATAGGTTGTAATAGGCCGATAATGTAGGCAAACACTAGGTTAAGTTAGCTAGGGAGAACTGGCAGCCCTAGCTTGAATGACGAGGCGCAGCTCTAAAAGACGATAGCATCCTTCTTAAGACAGACACCATCTGGACAACACGTGCCGTGATCAGCAGACGGCGCCCCCCACATGTCTTCACATCTGAGACCTGGGGAAATCTGGTAGAGGCACCTCGATGTACCGTAGATGACCTCCTCCGTCAGGCCCATACAGTAAGACAAGACCTCCACCTTTATCTCGTAGATTTCTGGCCAGTGTCTAGGGAGATTGTGAGTGAGTTTTGACTGTGGGCCCGGTTGCAACAGGTTGAGCATGCCCAGTAAGTACCAGTGTCTCAGAGCAGTCTGGAAGCTAGTGTCTGAGTCTGCATAGTTATACTAGGGGATACATACCCTCTTGGATATAGGAATTTCTGAGGTGCAGGCAGGACACTAATTACGATTGAATATTGCAGGAATTAAGGCTCCCGGTTGCACGTGGTTTCTGAGGGGAAGTCCAAAGGGGCTAAGGCTAAGCTTAGGGAAGTTGAAGATCAGGATATATGCTGCAACACCAAGTAAGTTAGTCCTTTATACGTGCATGCAGGCGAGTTTTCTTGCAACATCAATCATTTGTGAAAATCTGTCCTATAAGCCACTTGTGAGGCTGAGGTACCCACCTCAGAGCTCGGTGTCAACAGAGTTTGCCAGGGTAGGCGACTCACTTGGATGCAGCCCACACAAATTTTCACAAAAGTGGTCCTTCGAGAACCGTGATGTGGAATAGCTAGGTTAAGCTATCATAGCTAGGCCACAGTTAGGAACCAGTTTAACAGAGTTAGGTTAAGCTATCATAGCTAGGCCACAGTTAGGAACCAGTTTAACAGAGTTAGGTTAAGCTATCATACCTAGGCCACAGTTAGGAACCAGTTTAACAAAGTTAGGTTAAGTTAGCACACCTGTGTATAGCTGACTATACACAGAAGTTGTTATTTGCAGTAATTTACAGGCAGGCCAGATAGGCTAGAGAAGCTTGTGAATTTAATTATTTACAGTGATTACAAGTAATCCAGAGTAGGAGACTTGTGTGTTAATTATTTACAGTGGATTTGCAAGGTAGCCACAGTTAGGCTAAGCTTGTGCAATATTTACGAAGTGATAGTAGCTAGGACAGATTTAACCTAGTTATTATTTACAGGGAGTTATAAAGCCAGGTTTAAGTTATAGCACACTAGTTAGGTTAGGATTTACCTTATCCAACCATCCACGCTAGACAGAGTAAGCTGGGCACAGTTAGGCCAAGCTGGTTACATACATTATTCATTTACTGTTTCACAAGTTGAATTGTTGAATTTATTTGTGTTAACCAAGTGATTTTAATTTGTATACTGCACTTTTATTGTGTGATTTTCATTGTCTTTGATTCATGTTAATGTGGGATTTGTGAATTGTACCTGAGACTAGGTTAAGTCCTGTAATTATTTGCTGGCATTGTACAGGAAAGTGCTAGGTTAAGCTTTCACATCGATACACATTTTGATTGGGATTTGAGAGCTAACAGTGTACATTTTTGATTCAGAGTAGAGTCAATATAATAAAGGGAATTGTTAAGCTTGTTGAGAAGCCTTGAGACTCGTTCATTCTCACCTAATACCGTTCGTGCTGTGGGGTGGGCTAATTGAAGTACAAATTAGTACCGTGATCTTAACTAAACCGCAACTATGGTAGGTGAAGATGCAGTACCAGCTGTCCCAGCTCTAAGTCAATTAAAGCGGTCTATGGGAGCCTATAAGGGGCGCCTGAGCAAAGCATGTGAGGAGTGTCGTACGGTCAGGCAAGATCAAGACGTAGACTGGGAGGAACTAGAGAGTTGCCTGAAACCTTTGGAGCAAAGACTGGAGGCCTTTGAGAGATCATTTATCCTTTATGAGACAGAGGCCTATACTACAGGTGAGTCTGAATATACAGTCGAAGTAGCACGGACGGACTATGACGAACGAAGGGCAGAGTGTAAAGCAGAGATGAGACTCTGCAGGCAGTTAATAAAGACTTTGAAGGCCGGTACAGCAGGGGCAGCAAATGTTTCAAGGAACACGAACAACAGCACGCCTGTTAATGTGTTGCCCAGATTGCCCCAGTTGAATTTACCAACGTTTGACGGAACCTTAACAGAGTACATTGCTTTCTGGGATCAGTTTAAAGCCCAGATAGATGACAGAGATGATTTGTCAGATGCCGTCAAGTTACAATATTTACGTTCACAGCTCAAGGGTAAAGCCTTGGACTTGGTCCGGCATTACCAAACCACCGACACCAATTACCAACATGCCAAAGACCAATTAAAGGACACGTTTGGCAACACTGAGGAGATAAAGGTAGCTATACTTTATCGGTTGTTGGATCTAGAGGCTTGTCGCCATGACTGTCAGAGCCTAGAGAAGTTCCGAATCGAAGTTATGAGTTTGACGAATAGTCTTAAAGATTTACATGATTGGGGTAAGTCAGAATGGTTCATCAGTCAGGTGATTCAGAGGAAACTGGCTGGCACTACAGTGCATGAGTTGCACTTAAAATATCGGACGAACCGGTTCACAATACAACAGATCGTTGAGGGGTTGGGAGATCTCGTGTCTCACCTGAGCATAGGTCGGGGGGAGAAATTGCCGACCAAGGTGGAATCGATCAACCCCTCCAGATACTCGAGAGATAAAGCTAAACCACCTCCTACTAGGGTTGGCTCATATTATGCCCAGGACAAGTCCTCCACCCCCAGAGCCAAGGGAGAAGTCATTCAAGCGGCCAGTAAGAGACGGTGCGTGTTTTGTGAAGAAGAACATGCTAGTTCAGGGTGTTCAAGCTTCACCACCTATAACCAAAGGGTTCAACGACTAAGGGAGTTGAGACTTTGTTTCAAGTGTTGTGGAGAACATTTTGCCAGGGACTGTAATGCCCAACTCAGGGAGTGTCGGGGCTGCTGGAAGGGTAAGCACCACAGTGCACTGTGTCCTAATGACGCCAGATTAGCACAAGTTAAGGAGAGCAAACCGCGAGAAAGGGCGGAGAGCAAGAACAAGTCTGAAGTAGTGATGAGTGTGGCGAGTACGGCACCGAGAATTTGTTCTGGTGAGCAGTTTCAAGGTTCGGTGGCCTTGCCCACCATAATGGCGGTGGTTGCGAACGGGAAGAATTCTGAAATGACCCGTTTGTTCTTCGACAGTGGGGCACAGAGATCCTTCATAGTGGAGAGTCTAGCAACTAGATTGAAGCTGGAGACAGTTGGTAAAGTTGACATGAAGGTGGAAGGGTTTGGTGGGGAAGTCCCACGCAGGTCTTATCCAGTAGTCAATGTGACGGTCAGGTTAGCCGGGCATCGACGGGAAATTTCAGCCTTGATAGTGAAGAGGCTGCCCAATATCATTACCACTAAGGGACTGGCTGCAGCAGTCAAACGTTTGAGGGAGTTGGGTGTGAAGCTAGCGGAACCAGACATTGCTACAGACAACGTTAGTAATGTAGGAATCTTGGTAGGAGGGGATTACATAGACGAGTTCGTGTCTACGAGAAGGGTTATCAAGGAGGGTGTTGGCCTGTACAGGACTCCAGCGGGGTACATCGTAGGAGGCAGAGTACCAGCTCACTTCCCTGCGACCCCGGGAAAGGAGGGCTCTGGTATTACAGCGACTGAGGCTGTACTGGTGATGCGGATTGGTGTGCACGAAGGTCTGTCAGAGACGCAAGTTGGCATATCCGACAGTGAGCCGGTCCATAAACTATGGGACCTGGATGTAGTAGGGATTAAAGGTGACCAGCCGCCCCCCGAACACGAAGAGACGTATCGAGATTACTTGAACCATGTGCAGTTCAGGGACGGACAGTACTGGGTGCGACTCCCATGGAAACCGGGACACCCAACGCTGCCCACTAATTTCAAGAAGGCACGGGGTCAGTTGAATTCATTGGTGAACAGCCTGACCAAGAAGGGTCTGGTGGGGAAATATGATGATATTATTAAGGAACAGCTGGCCCTTGGGTTCATTGAGAAAGTGCCCAATGCCAGCCCTGGGGAAAACACCCATTATCTTCCACACATGGCAGTCACCAAGGAGTCGGTAACCACTCCCATCAGAGTAGTCTTCAACTGCAGCTCGCAGGCGAGTCCCCGAGAGCCATCGTTGAACGACTGTCTGCTCACAGGGCCCTCCCTGACGCAGAAATTAGCAGATGTGTTGTTGAGATTCAGGACAGAACAGTACGCCTATGCGGCAGACATTAGCAAAGCCTTCCTACGTATTGGGTTGCAGCCACAAGACAGGGACTACACAAGGTTCTTGTGGTTGGCTAACAGGGAGGTGCCCAAGCAAGGGTATGATACCTACAGATTCAGGGCAGTGTTGTTTGGTGCCACTAGTTCACCATTCTTATTACAGGCTACCATAGACTACCACCTTGTGAACTGTAACAGCCCGCTTAAAGAATTACTGAAGACCCTATTTTATGTAGACAACATGCAAGGTACCACCTCAGATGAAAGGCTGTTGATGGACATTTACCGAGAGTCTAATCAGGAGATGCTCTCGGCTAACATGCCATTGAGAGAATGGGTGACAAACAATCCAACGTTGCGGGGCACGGTGGAACGTGACTATGCTGGCTACTCAGTACCTGAGGTAACATCGGTGTTGGGACTGGAGTGGGAAATCGAGGAAGACAGACTTAGGCTAAAGAGGAAACCTGATGGGGAAGGGAAGCTGACCAGGAGGTCTTTGCTGAGCAAAGTGCAGACTGCCTTCGATCCTTTGGGTTTGTTGACACCCATCACCATTCGAGGGAGGATGCTAGTGCAACAGACCTGGGAGCTGAACCTAGGTTGGGACGACCCACTGCCAGAAACAGTCTGCCAGGAGTGGGATCTGGTTAGCAAAGATCTAGCGGAATTGCATGAGTTCACATTCCCCAGGTCCATCGGGTGCACCGGGCGGGATTATGACTTGCACGTCTTCTGTGATGCCTCCTCCAGGGCCTATGGGGCAGTAGCGTATTTGGTGGCCGGGGACCAAGTCAATCTGGTCACCAGTCGTGCGCGGGTGACACCCCTGAAGGATTGCTCGATCCCAAAGCTAGAGCTCACGGCGATGTTGCTGGGAGCAAGACTGGGTAAGTACGTAGAGGAGGTGTTGAGTAATCTGAGGGTGACACACACCTATGTATGGACAGACTCGGAGGTGGCCTTACAGTGGGTCCAGAACGACAGGTCTAAGCTCCCCTATGTCAGGAATCGGGTAAAGGAGATACGGGAACTACAGTCAACGTCAACAATTCTGTATGTGCCTACAGATCAAAACCCAGCCGACCTGATAAGCCGAGGGGTGACACACAAAAAGCTGAGTAAAAGCGAGATTTGGTTCAAAGGCCCAGACTGGTTACCGGCAAGGGATTGCTGGCCGGAGCAGAAATTCGGGGAGACAACCAGCAGCATAGTACACTTTGCGGGGGAACCCGACACTGAATTATTTGACCCCAGGCGCTACTCCTCTTGGAGGAAACTTATAGGAGTCACGGAAATGGTATTTCGATTTGTGAGGAAGCTGCATGACAAGGTAAGCCAAGGTCGACAGTTGTCTCTCGTGGGTCCCAGAGAATATTGGATAAGGCAGTACCAAAGGGAGAGGTTTCCAGGAGTGCTGGAAGTACTTGCGACCAGGCAGCAGGTTATGGCGTCAGAACGCGTGTCCAACGACGACTCAGGGAACAGCAAATTGGTTCACTCATTGGGATTGTTCCTAGATCATGCGGGGCTAATAAGATGCAGGGGAAGAATACAAAACTCTGAGCTCAGCTATGGGGCCAAACATCCCGTGCTACTGGGAAAGGAGGGATGGGCGACAGAGCTATTGATACAAGATGCCCATCAGAGGACCTTACATGGGGGGTTTGGAGATACCCTCACCTGCCTACGTCAGAATTACTGGGTACTGAAGGGTCGAGCTGCCGTCAAAAGGGTGCTAAAGAGTTGCACGGTCTGCCGGCGGTACGATGGGAGGACCCTACCATACCCAGGTCCACCACCGCTGCCTCAGGAGCGGGTACATAGTGACAGGCCCTTTGAGACTGTGGGAATAGACTATACTGGGGCTATCACATTGAAGAACCCAGGAGACGATAGGGTGGGCCCTCAGAAAGTATATGTCTGCCTGTTTACTTGTGCCACTACTCGAGCTGTGCATTTGGAGTTGGCAGAAGATATGTCAACAGAGACTTTCGTGAAGTTGTTCAGGAGGTTTACAGCCAGATTCTCGTGCCCGCGATTGATTATCTCGGACAATGGCACAAGCTTTAGGGCGGCCGATAAAGTTTTCAGGAATCTTAGGGACAACGGAGAAGTACGAGAACACCTGAAGAGAATAGAGTGCGAGTGGAGGTTCATAGCTCCCAGGGCGCCTTGGCAAGGGGGATTCTATGAACGCATGGTGGGCACAGTCAAAAGGTGCATTCGGAAGGTCTTGCACGGCAGGAGAGTGAGCTTTGATGAACTGAGGACAGTGTTAGTTGAGATAGAGGCAAGAGTCAATAACAGGCCTCTGACCTACGTACAAAATGGGATTGACGAGCAGGAAGCTCTCACCCCCAATCACATGCTGTTTGGAAGGAGGATTGAGCCCTTCCCCGCAATTTTGAGTCAGTCTTCCAAGGAGCTGGATTATTATGGGCCAGATGGTCCCCCCATCAATGAAGAACTGCACAGGAGTCACAACAGACTGGTGAACATCCTGGACAAATGGAACCAGGTGTGGCGCAGGGATTACTTGACAACCTTGCGGGAACATTTCTATGGTGCCGACCCCGAGGCAAATAAGATGATGCTAAGTGAAGGGGACCTGGTGCTAGTAGAATCCGAGGCGCCCAGGGCATACTGGCCTCTTGGCCTGGTAGTGTCAACCCACCCAGACAAGGCTGGGCGGTTGAGAATGGTGAAGGTGAGAATGAATGGTGTCGAGACTATAAGACCCATCAACAGGCTTTTACCTCTCGAGGTCCACACGGTGGGACCGGGACATGAGAAATTAGACCAGAGGCTGACCGAGCTGAGCGGCCGGACGACCCGTCGAACGGCGCTCAAGTCCAGGGCCCACTGGGAGGGCCTGCGGGAGGCAGACTTGATCTAGACTTAGCGCCTACCTTCGCCGGCGGGAGGATGTGGAAATTTATTTGGTCCCTAAAGTTCCACAGGACAGATCCAGCATGGCCGTATGGGACGGCTGAGCTGGATGGCCCTTATACCCCACCCAAACAAACAGCATTCTCTCTGGTTGGCGATGGATTCTTGGTAGGCATTATTTAATTTATAGATTTATTCTTCAGGGAAGGAGTAGGTAGTTTTACTGTTAGTATATTAATATTAGGTTTACTAAGGCAACTGTAGATAATAATAATGTAGACCTAAGACCTTAACATAGGTAGTAATAGGCCGATAATGTAGGCAAACACTAGGATAAGTTAGCTAGGGAGAACTGGCAGCCCTAGCTTGAATGAAGAGGCGAGGGTCTGGAAAGAGACAATAGCGTCCTTCTTAAGACAGACACCAACTGGACAAGACGTGCCGTGATCAGCAGACGGCGCCCCCCACGTGTCTTCACAGGTCTCAACCTGGGGAAATCTGGTAGAGGCACCTCGATGTACCGTAGATGACCTCCTCCGTCAGGCCCATACAGTAAGACAAGACCTCCACTTTATCTCGTAGATTTTTGGCCAGTGTCTGGGGAGATTGTGAGTGAGTTTGACTGTGGGCCCGGTTGCAACAGGCAGAGCATGCCCAGTAAGTACCAGTGTCTCAGAGCAGTCTGGAAGCTAGTGTCTGAGTCTGCATAGTTATACTAGGGGATACATACCCTCTTGGATATAGGAATTTCTGAGGTGCAGGCAGGACACTAATTACGATTGAATATTGCAGGAATTAAGGCTCCCGGTTGCACGTGGTTTCTGAGGGGAAGTCCAAAGGGGCTAAGGCTAAGCTTAGGGAAGTTGAAGATCAGGATATATGCTGCAACACCAAGTAAGTTAGTCCTTTATACGTGCATGCAGGCGAGTTTTCTTGCAACATCAATCATTTGTGAAAATCTGTCCTATAAGCCACTTGTGAGGCTGAGGTACCCACCTCAGAGCTCGGTGTCAACAGAGTTTGCCAGGGTAGGCGACTCACTTGGAGGCAGTCCACACAAATTTTCACATCGTTCTCTCTCTCATTTACTCTTTTGTTAACTAGTTGGCTCTCATTGACAATGGCGTCTAAGGTTAGCTGTAATAAAAAGAGTAGTCATAAGCCTCTTGCTTTAAGTGCCAAGTAAGTAATAACTGTACTCTGTGTGTATCTTACCTTTTATTGTGTTTTTAATGCCTATTTATATTGCTAACTTTATATAAGTTAGTGTAAACTTGTTGTCTGTTATTTATTGCATATTTTATGTGTGCTCTGATAATAATACTTGTGGAGCTGTGTGGTAGCTGGGTGGAGGGACAACATTATGTTTTCTCTGCTCAGCCATCAGAGAAAACGTGTATGAATCTGCGTTTGGCCCAGCCACTCCCCCACTCCGCTTTTGTTTACAATTTTCGGCATGAATTATTCATTAATTCTACCTTCGTTTATGATGGCATCTAAAGGTAGTTGTTAGAAATTATTAAATTCAGTGAACACAGTATGTCGATGTTAATAATATGGCTCTGGGCCACAGTGTAGGTAGCCGGTAGGTAGCCCGGCTACCTACACTGACTTCCTACAAATAAATACTACTCACCTCTCTTCCTATATTAAGACTACACATATTTTAAGGTAAATAATGAGTGTACTGTATGTGTATTTTACCTCTCTGGGATGTTTTAAATATTGTATATTAAGTATGAGACGGGGAGCCAGTGCTACCTACACCTGGGCTACCTACACCAGGGCTACCTACACCTGGGCTACCTGCACCTGACTTCGTACAAATAAGTACTACTCACCTCTCTCCCTACATTAAGATTACAAATACTTTAAGATAAGTAATGAATTTACTGTGAATGTATTTTACTTTGTGTGTTTTTAATGCCTAGTTCTATTACTAACCTAATATAATTTAGTGTAAACTTGTTGTCTGGCATTTATATGCATTTATAAATGGAAAAAAATGGCATTCTGCCTTCTGGCGATGTCTGCTTTCCGGCGACAGCCTGGAACCTAACCCCCCATATAAGTGAGGCCCTACTGTATTTAGTAAGGTGTGTATCGTATTAAGTAGTAACCTGAATTAAGTATAATTGGAAGTGTTCATTGAACTTGAACACTTGTGTCATATGATCTATTTTATACTTCTGACTTTATAGTAAATATTTACTCTTGCATAAGCTATAAGGGGAAGGTAAGCGAGGAATTCTTGTGTTGTGAGTCTTACACGAGATATCATCACTGGCAAACATTGTGAGTCTTACACGAGATATCATCACTGGCAAACATTGTGAGTCTTACACGAGATATCATCACTGGCAAACATTGAGAGTCTTACACAAGATATCATCACTGGCAAACATGGCAACTGTCATAGAGGAACCTATTTCAGCAGGTGATGGAAATGATAACTTCCAGACATTTAAAAGAAAACAAAGGAGAAAAAGTGAGAAAGGACTAGAGGGCCGACGTAGTCAGACTCACTTGACTCGTAGACAATGTGAAACTAAACGTCACTGGTGCACACAGGCTGCAAGAAGTCTTTCTTCAAAGGAAGAATGTGTTAAGCTGAACTTCCCTCATGACAACACCCTGATGCATGCTAAGTGTGCATGACGACACATGCACATGCCTGCTAAGTGTGCATGACAACACCCAGATGCCTGCTAAGTGTGCATGACAACACCCTGCTGCCTGCTAAGTATGAATGGCTAATGGAAGCAGTAAGGAAACATCCTAAGTCAAGGATCCAATTTAGGAAAAACACACACCACATTGTGTTTGTGGAACAGAATGAAGAACTGATCAATGATCTACTTAGTACACCTTATGGGGGTATTAAGCTGCTCCGACCTCCATCAGACACTCACCACTTTAAAAAATGGGTCAGTATCATAATCTTTGGATACCCTCCCTGCATGGACCCATCCCATCTGACTCTAAGTGAGCACATCATCAAGCCTAAAAGACTTAAAGGAAAATCCCAAATTACTGCCAGTTGGGTAGGTCCTGCGCCCCTCCCCCCTCCCCCGAAATATCTGGGTGCATGGTTTACGTTTCCTAAACATCGAAGTGTACCTACCAGCTAAACGTAGGTGTTGCAAATGCCAGCACTATGGCCATGTTGCAGTAGACTGTGGAATACTACATTCTTGGTGTGGTAAGTGTGCTGGGAAACATTCCACTAGAGAATGCACAGAAGGCCTTGGCAGCCAAAAATTTAAGTGTATTAACTGTAAAGAAATTGGGGTTACAGTTTCCCACAAGGACTGCAGTCAGAACCCAAACAACCTTCGATGTAAACCTGATAACAGTCCTTTAATGGTAAATGAGGATGAGGCCATCCAGTCTACCACAGCCAGATCTGAGACTGAACCTCTGCAAAGTGTGGAAGAACCCCACCTCACTGCAAAGGATTCATGTGATACCAGAATGCCATCACTCTCACCAGCTGTGGAGAAGCTAGCCATCCCTGCTAGCACATGTGGAACTACTGATCTGCTACTACTGATACCTACGGCTACACCTGAATATGGGGATAAGCTTGTCATTTTTCCCAATACACACAACTACAATAGTCAGACGAACACCACACAGGTAACCCCCCTGGAAACTGGAGATGAGTCAGATGCACAGGGCCTACCTGCAATAAATGATGAAGCAGACTTGCCACAGGCACCACCAGAGAACAATAATGTAACCATGGTACCTGTTAAGGTGATAGGTGTTAAAGAAAGCACTAACTCAGAAGTGCCATCCTCCGGAGAGGCATTGGACTCGCCTGACCTTCCTCATATTATAACAAATTTCCAGAAAAAAATTGAGCATCTTGAACAGATCCTAACAAGTTTAATAAATATATGTAATCAGGATGATGCTCTTGAGCATGGTGATGATGTCAAAAGTGCAGCAATCTCCATTCAGTTTCCAGCCATTTGTAAGAAAGAAGCCCATGACTTTTGGCTTCAAGACTTGCCTTTTAACTGGCTGCCAAGATGCCAAAAAATGCTTAAAAATAAAGGTCCTGAAGATAAAGACATACAAACTATGCTATTTACTCTTAAGTGCCTGCACACTGTAGTCAAAGCAAAATAGTTACCATCTTATGAACAAGAGTTTGTAATAACTCACTACAATGGATACATTACAAATCTTTTCATGGAACATTGCTTCCATTAGTAAGTGGTTGCCTGACTTACATCATATTAGTGAAACCAAGAATATTGATGTCATCTGTTTGCAGGAATGTAGATTGAAAGATGGAGCACCTCCACCAAACTTGCCTGGATATGCAGCTTATAACCTAAGGTCAATCAACTGTTGTGAGAAAAAAGAAGTCCCACTGGGGATCTTCATTGACTTAAGTAAAGCTTTTGATACAGTTGACCATGACTTGCTCCACATAAAATTGTCACACTATGGTATAAGAGGGCACTCCCTCAACTACCTCAAGTCATACCTCAGCAACAGAAGCCAATATGTGAACAGAAATGGGGCAAACTTTTCCGCACAACCAATTACAGTTGGTGTCCCACAGGGAAGTGTCCTTGGCCCTCTTCTCTTTCTCATATACATAAATGACCTACCAAATGCTTTGCAATTACTCAAGCCCACACTATTTGCAGACGATACTACATACATCTTCTCTCACCCGAACCCAGTCATGCTAGCCAGTACTGAAAGTACCGAATTACAGAAAATATTTACCTGGATGAGGACTAACAAACTTACACTAAACATGGACAAAACCTACTTCATTCAATTTGGTAACAGAGCTACAAATGGATCACCTATCACAAACCTAACAGAGGGAAAATTTTTAGGAATCCACCTTGATAATAGACTCAAATTTCATACACATATACAACAAATTTCTAAGAAAATTTCCAAAACCATTGGCCCTCCTGGCCCTTTATCACTCTCTTATTTACCTCTATCTCACCAATGGAATTTGTGCATGGGGCTCAACAACAATTAACCATCTCAGACCACTAATTACCCAGCAAAAGGCTGCAGTCAGAATGATAACAAATTCCCACTACAGGCAGCACACTCCACCAATATTCAAAACACTAAACCTACTCACCATACAAAACATCCATACTTATTACTGTACCTATTACATACATAGAATACGTAACTCTGATATTAACCCTCCCCTCAAACATCTTCTTGCCAACCTCAACAGAACACGTGACCATAACACAAGGCACAGATCACTCTTTGATGTTCCTTGTGTCCATCTCACGCTATGCAAAAACTCAATGCACATAAAAGGCCCTCAAATCTGGAATTCATTAACTGTAAATATAAAAGAAACACTACCTGTTTATAAATCCAAGTCTCTTCTCAAAGATCACTTACACAAAACCAAATAAATACTGAATAACTGAACCTTATAAATTGTATATCTTAAATGTTTCTCACAATTATATCACATTAATGTTAAACCTAAGACCCAATCTAACTTTGTTATTTTTTAAATACACTACCTAACAGAATACTCCATTCTACTGAATGTACATCAATGCATGCAACCATATGACCTGTCTTTGTAATACTCATTTGTGCTTTATTGTTATCTGTTTACAATAATGTTTTATCACTGATTACATCATTGCTTAGTTAATCTTAAGTTAATTTTAAGCCTGCCCGTAATGCTATGCATACAAGTGGCTTTGGCATGCTGATCTTACCTGTATTTTTTGTACTTCTGTATGTATGCTCAAATTATAAAATAAATAAAATAAATAAATAAATAAATAAATAAATGTATGTCAGAAAGAACTTGCCACATTCACTCCTTTCCTTGCAGAGTCGAGTTAACATGCAGTATCATGGTGTCAAAGTATATGCAGGCGATTTTTCCATAAACATTTTTAATCTCTATGCCGCAGCGAACCAGCTTCGACCTGATGCTTTACCAGATCGCATCGATAGTGAGCCTACCCTCATTCTTGGAGATTTTAAGGCCAGACGTAAGAATATTAGTGGGTCTATAACAAACACCAATGGAACTAAACTAGTGAAATTGCTAAATGACCATGATAATGTTCGAATTGTGGGCACTACTGAGCCTACTCACATATACAGTGGCATACTAAATCAGTGCCTTGGATTTAATACATCATATACGATGCATGACTCTGTCATAGTTGATGATCTTCTATCTGATCACTTCCCAAGACTAACAACTGTCAATCTTGATCACATCTCCAGCAATCAAGGAGCTAAATACAGAAGGAGGAAACTTATTCTCAAACCAGAACACAGAGACAACTTTATTAACCACTTGGATCAATGGTATAAGAATTACGAGCCCATTGGCACACAAAAATTTAATGAAGATTTAGTTATCACTATTGAGAG